>NC_086451.1:430592582-430892582 GCF_028390025.1 Pseudophryne corroboree
CACTTGACAATGCACACATCGTTAACGACCGTCGTTAACGACTTCCCTTGAACAGCTGAGCAAACGACATGAGCATACACACTACCAACGACCAAAGACGAAAGACCAAAGACGAAAGACCAAAGACCATAGACCATTCATCGTTGAATCATCCAAGCTGAACAGTTTATTAAACTAATGAGCTGGGAACAGGGCTGGTGAACAGTGGCTTGGTCGTTGGTCTTTCACACCATACACATTCAACGACGTCTCTGGTCGGTAACGACCATAGTGGAAATTGAGCATACATGCTCCACAGATAAACGAGGGTCGTTAACGTCCCGCGGGGCCGCGCATCGGTGGTCGTCGGATGCATACACACTTGACGATATAATGAGCGACGTCGTTGATGAGGGCTGAAATGAACGACGTCGTTCATTTTATCGTCAAGTGTGTATGGGCCTTAAGGGGAGAAGAAGCGAACCTACCTAAGTGGTGGTAGCTTGGGCTTCTTAGGCTACTGGACACCATTAGCTCCAGAGGGATCGAACACAGGACCCGACCTCGTCGTCCGTTCCTGGAGCCGCGCCGCCGTCCCCCTTACAGAGCCAGAAGCAAGAAGGTGGTCCGGAAAATCGTCGGCTGAAGACTTCTGTCTTCTCCAAGGTAGCGCACAGCACTGCAGCTGTGCGCCATTGCTCCTCATGCACACCACACACTGCGGTCACTGATGGGTGCAGGGCGCTGGGGGGGGGGGCGCCCTGAGCAGCAATATTAACACCTTGGCTGGCGAACTGACACCATATATAGCCCCAGGGGCTATATAGGTGTTTATTAACCCCTGCCAGAACTTTTACAATAGCGGGAGAAAGCCCGCCGAAAAAGGGGCGGAGCCATCTCCATCAGCACACTGGCGCCATTTTCCCTCACAGCTCTGCTGGAGGGATCGCTCCCTGGCTCTCCCCTGCAGTCCTGCACTACAGAAAAGGGTTAAAAAGAGAGGGGGGGGGGCACAAATTAGGCGCAGTATATAAATATATTATTCAGCTATAAGGGAAAACACTCTCTATAGGTGATATCCCTGTGATATATAGCGCTCTGGTGTGTGCTGGCATACTCTCCCTCTGTCTCCCCAAAGGGCTTTGTGGGGTCCTGTCCTCTGTCAGAGCATTCCCTGTGTGTGTGCTGTGTGTCGGTACTGCTGTGTCGACATGTATGATGAGGATAATGATGTGGAGGCGGAGCAAATGCCTGTGAATTGGATGTCACCCCCTGCGGGGTCGACACCGGTGTGGATGGACTTATGGAAGGAATTACGTGACAGTGTCAACTCCTTACATAAAAGGTTTGACGACATAGGACAGCCGGCTGCTCAGCTTGTGCCTGTCCAAGCGTCTCACATGTCATCAGGGGCTCTAAAACGCCGCTACCTCAGATGGCAGACACAGATGTTGACACGGATACCGACTCCAGTGTCGACGACGATGAGACTAGTGTACCTTCCAATAGGGCCACCCGTTACATGATTGAGGCAATTAAAAATGTATTACACATTTCTGATAATACCCCAGATACCACAAAAAAGGGTATTATGTTTGGTGACAGAAAACTACCAGTAGTTTTCCTGCATCTGAGGAATTGATATGAGGTGTGTGAGGAAGCGTGGACTTCCCCCGATAAGAAATTGAAAATTTCTAAGCAGCGTACCCTTTTCCGCCAGAGGATAGGTCACGTTGGGAAATAACCCCTAGGGTAGATAAAGCGGTTACACGCTTATTAAAAAAGGTGGCACTACCGTCACGGATACGGCCGCCCTGAAGGACCTGCTGATAGAAAGCAGAAAACTACCCTTAAAGCTGTATACACACACACGGGCATTATATTGAGACCTGCTATTGCCTCGGCATGGATGTGCAGTGCGGCAGCTGCGTGGTCAGATTCCCTGTCGGATAATATTTATACTATAGATAGGGACAATATTTTGCTGAAAATAGAGCATATAAAAGACGCTGTCTTATACATGCGTGATGCACAGAGGGATATTTGCCGACTGGCATCACTAATAAGCGCTATGTAAAACCATTGCCGCCAGACGGGGGTTATGGACTCGGCAATGGTCGGGCGATGCCGATTCAAAACGGCACATGGAAGTTTGCCCTAGAAGGGGGTGGAACTGTTTGGAGATGGTCATTCAGACCTCGTTTCCACAGCTACGGTTGGGAAATCAAAACTTTTGCCACAAGCTACCCCACAGAAAAAATAGGCACTGTATTATCAGGTACAGTCCCTTCGGCCCCAGAAAAGTAGAGGGCTAGAGGCTCATCTTTTCTGCCAAGAGGAAAAGGTAGAGGGAAAAAGCGCACCACACAGCTAGTTCCCGGGAGCAGAAGTCCTCCCCTGCGTCCAGTAAGTCCACAGCATGACGCTGGGGCTGCTCAGGCGGATCCGGGTACGGTGGGGGCCCGTCTCAGAAATTTCAGCGCACAGTGGGCTCTCTCACAGGTGGATCCCTGGGTTCTTCAAATAGTATCTCAGAGGTACAGGCTGGAATTCGAGACGTCCCCCCCCCCCCGCCGTTTCCTAAAATCTGCCTTACCGGCAACTCCCTCTGCCAGGGAGGCAGTGTTGGTGGCTATCCAAAAAACTGTATTCACAGCAAGTGATTATCAAGGTACCCCTCCTTCAACAGGAAAAGGGTTACTTTTCCACAATATTTGTGGTACCGAAACCGGACGGTTCGGTGAGACCCATCTTAAATTTAAAATCCTTGAACACATATAGCAAAAGATTCAAGTTCAAGATGGAATCGCTCAGGGCGATTATTGCGATCCTGGACGAGGGGGATTACAGGGTCTCTCTGGACATCAAGGATACTTACCTGCATGTCCCCATTTACCCTCCTCACCAGAAGTACCTCAAGATTGTGGTACCGGAATGTCACTATCAGTTCCAGACGCTGCCGTTTGGATTATCCACGGCACCGAGGGTCTTTACCATGGGTAATGACCGAAATGACGATACTCCTTCGCAAGAAGGGAGTTTTAAATATCCCGTACTTGGACGATCTCCTGATAAAGGCGAGGTCCAAGGAACAGTTGGTAAGGGGGTAGCACTTTCTCGGGAAGTGCTGCAACAGCAGGACTGGATTCTCAATTCCAAAGTCACAGCTGGTCCCGACGACACGTCTTCTGTTCCTGGGAATGATTCTGGAAACAGACCAGAAAAGAGTGTTTCTTCCAGTGGAAAAAGCCGAGGAGTTGTCATCTCTAGTCAGAGATATCCTAAAACCAGGACAGGTGTCGGTACATCAATGCACACGAGTCCTGGGAAAAATGGTAGCTTCGTACGAAGCAATCCCATTCGGAAGGTTCCACGCAAGGACGTTCCAGTGGGACCTGTTGGACAAATGGTCCGGGTCCCATCTCCAGATACAGCAGCGGATAACCCGGTCGGCAAGAACCAGGGTGTCGCTGCGGTGGTGGCTGCAGAGGGTTCATCTACTAGAGGGCCGCAGATTCGGAATACAGGACTGGGTCCTGGGGACCACGGATGCCAGCCTTCGGGGCTGGGGTGCAGTCACACAGGGAATAAAATCCCAAGGACTATGGTCCAAAACAGGAGTTTTCTCTTCACATAAATTTTCTGGAGATAAGAGCCATTTACAAGGCCCTAAGCAAAACAAGGCCCCTGCTTCACCAGCCGTACTGATCCAATCAGACAACATCACGGCGCTCGCCCATGTAAACAGGCAGGGCGGCACAAGAAGCAGGAGGGCGATGGCAGAAGCCACAAGGATTCCCCGTTGGGCGGAAAATCATGTGGTAGCACTGACAGCAGTGTTCATTCCGGGAGTGGACAACTGGGAAGCAGACTTCCGCAGCAGACTCCACCCGGGAGAATAGGGACTTCATCCAGAAGTCTTCCAAATGCTGGTAAACCGTTGGGAAAGACCACAGGTGGACATGATGGCGTCCCGCCTCAATAAAAAAGATATTGCGCCAGGTCAAGGGAACCTCAGGCGATCACTGTGGACGCTCTAGTGACACCGCGGGTGTACCAGTCGGTTTATGTGTTTCCTCCTCTCCCTCTCATACCCAAGGTACTGAGGATAATACGGAAAAGAGGAGTAAGAACTATACTCATGGTTCCGGATTGGCCAAGAAGGGCTTGGTACCTGGAACTTCAGGAGTTGATCTCAGAGGACCCATGGCCTCTGCCACTCAGACAGGGTCTGCTGCAGCAGGGGCCCTGTCTGTTCAAAGACTTACCGCGGCTGCATTGACGGCATGGCAGTTGAACACCGGATCCTGAGTGAAAAAGGCATTCCGGAGGAAGTCATTCTTATCCTGATCAAAGCCAGGAAGGATGTCAGCCTGAAGTGCAGACGTTGTAAGGGAGTGCTGCATATTCAGCCCCTTTTTTGTGCCCCAGTGGCACCTTGGGATCTCAATGTGGTTTTGAAGTTCCTGGAATCACATTGGTTTGAGCCACTTAAAACCGTGGATTTGAAATATCTCACATGAAAAGTGGTCATGTGTTGGCTCTGGCTTCGGCCAGGCATGTGTCAGAATTGGCGACTTTGTCATAAAAAAGCCCTTACCTGACTTTCCATATGGATAGGGCAGAGTTGAGGATTCGTCCTCACTTTCTCCCGAAGGTGGTATCAGGTTTTCACTTGTACCAACCTATTGTGGTGCCTGCGGCTACTAGGGACCTGGAGGATTCCAAGTTACTGGACGTAGTCAGGGCCCTGAAAAATTATATTTCCAGGACGGCTGGAGTCCGGAAAACTGACTCGCTCTTTATCCTAGATGCACCCAACATGCTGGGTGCTCCTGCTTCTAAGCAGACTATAGCGCGCTGGATTTGTAGCACTATTCAGCTTGCGCATTCTGCGGTGGGACTACCGCAGCCTAAATCTGTAAAAGCCCATTCCACATGGAAGGGGGCTCATCTTGGGCGGCTGCCCGAGGGGTCTCGGCTTTACAACTTGGCCTAGCTGCTACTTGTTCAGGGGCAAACACGTTGCAAAATTCTACAAATTTGATACCCTGGCTGAGAAGGACCTTGAGTTCTCTCATTCGGTGCTGCAGAGTCATCCGCACTCTCCCGCCCGTTTGGGAGCTTTGGTATAATCCCCATGGTCCTTACGGAGTCCCCAGCATCCACTAGGACGTCAGAGAAAATAAGATTTTACTCACCGGTAAATCTATTTCTCGTAGTCCGTAGTGGATGCTGGGCGCCCATCCCTAGTGCGGATTGTCTGCAATACTTGTAAATAGTTATTGTTACACAAATCGGGTTGTTATTGCGAACCATCTGTTCAGAGGTTCCATTGTTATCATACTGTTAACCGGGGTTCCTATCACGAGTTATATGGTGTGATTGGTGTGGCTGGTATGAGTCTTACCCGGGATTCAAAATCCTTCCTTATTGTGTCAGCTCTTCCGAGCACAGTGTCCTAACTGAGGCTTGGAGGAGGGTCATAGGGGGAGGAGCCAGTGCACACCAGATAGTCCTAAAGCTTTCTTTAGATGTGCCCAGTCTCCTGCGGAGTCGTCTATTCCCCATGGTCCTTATGGAGTCCCCAGCATCCACTACGGACTACGAGAAATAGATTTACTGGTGAGTAAAATCTTAATTTTTCTGGCTCACATAGATGAGGTCACAATACTCAGCAAAGGGTGGGTTGTTGTCATGCACCTTCAAGAACTACTTTTTCAGAGTCTTCATGTTTAAAACTTGCTGTTGTGTACGTATAATTCCTCTGGCTTCAAGCATTTTGGAGATGTTTTTATAAATGACTGAATCTTTCACTGTGCCTGTGATCATTATTTCCTCCTCTCCCCTAATGCTGAGGAACTCTCTCACCTCCTGGTCTGTCCAGGTCGCCATGCTGCCTTGCTCCCACGCTTCCAGGATGCTCCCCTGGGCTCTGAAAGATGACATCATCTTTTCTGAGCCCAAGAAAGCTCCAATCCGAGGCCTTTTAATAGTCTTGGGTAGTTAATCCCGGGACGGGCCCTTTCACACTACACAGCTTCCCGGGACGGTCCCGGATTCAACCCTGGTCGAGACCTGGGATGAAATCCCAGGATGCTCGTCCCGGGAAATTGTCCCTGTACCCTTTCACACTGAGCAAAATCCCGGGATGATGCGCGTTCATGTGCAATATCCCAGGATATTTTTGCGAGTGTAAAAGGGGTATTACTAAGCCTTATAGTGTGTACACACGGTGAGATCCTTGCTATGCCCCATTTTCACTTTGCGATTTCCCCTGAACTCCCCGGAGCCCAGCACCACCGATTTTGACTAACTTTTCTTGAGATATGGACTATGGGGTATATTCAATAACTGTCGTAAGCTGCCGTCTTGTTGGAAAAACGGCAGCTTCCGACAGTTTTAGGTCGGAAGGGGTTCCGACCTTTTCATTACGGCCCTATTTTTTCCAATGAACTAGATAATACACCGATCTAGCAAGGATTGACTTGCCTGCACAGTCTATCTTTTCTTGCGATACTGACCTGGCGGTCCGCGCATCAAGATCGAATCGGGATCGCAAGTGGCATAAATCCTTGTGATTTGCACTAACTTTTCTTGCAATTTTGACTATATGGTCAAAATCGAAAGAAAAAATCTCACCGTGTGTACACACCATTAGAGTGAGATAAAGTGGACAGATGGAGATAAAGCCAAGACCCCCGCCATATACTAGAGATGTGCGGTGGGCACTTTTCGTGTTTTGGTTTTTGTTCTGGTTCCATCTTCGTGTTTTGTATCTGGATTGGTTTTGCCAAAACCACCCTTTCGTGTGTTGGTTTTGGTTTTGGATCTGGATGATTTTTTATAAAAACATAAAAACAGCTAAAAACACAGCCTTTTATTTGGAGTAAATAATATACAGCACAGGACAGCACCACTGAACTTAAATGGCATCACCACTGGACTGGACTTATACGGCAGTACCACTGGAATTATACGGCAGTACCACTAGAATTATACGGCAGTATCACTGGACTTATACGCCAATAACACTTTAATTATACGGCAGGATCACTGGCATTATACAGCAGTATTACTGGACTTATACGGCAGTACCACTGGACAGGATTTATACAGCAGTATCACTAGATTTATATGCCAGTACCACTGGAATTATACGGCAGGATCACTGGAGTTATACGGCAGTATCACTAGAATTATACGGCAGTACCACTGGATTTATATGGCAGTACCACTGGACTTATACAGCAGTATCACTGGACTGATTTTATACAGCAGTACCACTGGACTTATACGGCAGTACCACAGGACTGGATTTATATGGCAGTATTACTGGAGTTATATGCCAGTACCACTGGAATTATACGGTAGTATCACTGGAATTATACGGCAGTACCACTGAAATTATACGGCAGTACCACTGGATTTATACGGCAGTGCCACTTGACTGGATTTATACACCAGTACCACTGGATTTATATGGCATGACCACTGGACATATACGGCAGTATCACTGGAATTATATGGCAGTACCACTGAACATATATGGCAGTATCACTGGACTGGATTTATATGCCAGTACAGCTGGAATTATTCGCCAGTACCACTGGAATTATAGGGCAGTATCACTGGAATTATACAGAAGCACCAATGGAATTATACGGCACCCGGCCGCCGGCATGCACTACTACACCCCCACTGGACATATACAGCAGTATCACTGGAATTATATGGCAGTACCACTGGACATATATACGGCAGTATCACTGGACTGGATTTATAAGGCAGTACAGCTGGAATTATACGCCAGTACCACTGGAATTATAGGGCAGTATTACTGGAATTATACGGCAGCAACAATGAAATGATATGGCAGTACCACTGGACATATACGGCAGTATCACTGGACTGGATTTATTTGCCAGTACCACTGGATTTATATGGCATGACCACTGGACACATACGGCAGTATCACTGGAATTATATGGTAGTACCACTGGACATATACGGCAGTATCACTGGACTGGATTTATACGGCAGTACCACTGGAATTATATGCCAGTACCACTGGAATTATCGGGCAGTATCACTGGAATTATACGGCAGTACCACTGGACTGGATTTATACGCCAGTACCACTGGATTTATATGGCATGACCACTGGACATATACGGCAGTATCACTGGAATTATATGGCAGTACCACTAGACATATACGGCAGTACCACTGGACTGGATTTATAAGGCAGTACAGCTGGAATTATACGCCAGTACAACTGGAATTATAAGGCAGTATCACTGGAATTATACGGCAGCAACAATGGAATTATACGGCAGTACCACTGGACATATACGGCAGTATCACTGGACTGGATTTATATACCAGTACCACTGGATTTATACGGCATGACCACTGGACACATACGGCAGTATCACTGGAATTATATGGTAGTACCACTGGACATATACGGCAGTATCACTGGACTGGATTTATACTCCAGTACCACTGGAATTATACGCAAGTACCTCTGGAATTATAGGGCAGTATCACTGGAATTATACGGCAGTACCACAAGAATTATACGGCAATACCACTGGATATATACAGCAGTATCACTGAAATTATATGGAAGTACCACTGGACATATACAGCAGTATCACCTGACTGGATTTATACACCGGTATTGCTGGAATTACACGCAAGTACCACTGGAATTATAGGGCAGTATCACTGGAATTATACAGCAGTACCACTGGAATTATACGGCAGTACCACTTGACATATACGGCAGTATCACTGGGCTGGATTTATATGCCAGTACCAGTGGATGTATACGGAATGACCATTGGAATTATACGGCAGTGTCCCTGGATTTATACAGCAGTACCACTGGACATATACAGCAGTATCAATGGACATATACGGCAGTATCACTGGAATTATATGGCAGTACCACTGAACATATATGGCAGTATCACTGGACTGGATTTATATGCCAGTACAGCTGGAATTATTTGCCAGTACCACTGGAATTATAGGGCAGTATCACTGGAATTATACGGAAGCACCAATGGAATTATACGGCAGTACCACTGGATATATACAGCAGAATCACTGGACTGGATTTCTATGCCAGTACCACTGGATTTATACGGCATGACCACTGGACACATATGGCAGTATCACTGGAATTATATGGTAGTACCACTGGACATATATGGCAGTATCACTGGACTGGATTTATACGACAGTACCGCTGGAATTATACGACAGTACCACTGGAATTATAGGGCAGTATCACTAGAATTATACGGCAGTACCACAGGAATTATGGCCCTCATTCCGAGTTGATCGGTCGCAAGGCGAATTTAGCAGAGTTACACACGCTAAGCCTACGCCTACTGGGAGTGAATCTTAGCTTCTTAAAATTGCGACCGATGTATTCGCAATATTGCGATTACAAACTACTTTGCAGTTTCTGAGTAACTTCAACCTTACTCTGCCTGTGCGATCAGTTCAGTGCTTGTCGTTCCTGGTTTGACGTCACAAACACACCCAGCGTTCACTCAGACACTCCCCCGTTTCTCCAGCCACTCCTGCGTTTTTTCCGGAAACAGTAGCGTTTTCATCCACACGCCCATAAAACGCCGTGTTTCCGCCCAGTAACACCCATTTCCTGTCAATCACATTACGATCGCCGGAGCGATGAAAAAGCCGTGAGTAAAAATACTATCTTCATTGTTAAATTACTTGGCGCAGTCGCAGTGCGAATATTGCGCATGCGTACTAAGCGGATTTTCATTGCGATGCGATGAAAAATACAGAGCGAACGACTCGGAATGAGCGCCTATATACGGCAGTACCATTGGACTGGATTTATATGCCAGTACCACTGGATTTATACGGTGGTTGTCTTCAGTTTGCCAGCTGTCGGGATCCCGGCGCACAGTATACCAGTGCCGGAATCCCGACAGCCAGTATACCAACACTTTTTCTCACCCTTGGGGGTCCACGACCCCCTGGAGGGAGAATAAATAGCGTGGCGCGCCACCGTGCCAATAGTGTGGCAAGCGCAGTGAGCCCGCAAGGGGCTCATTTGCGCTCACCCAGCTGTCGGTATGCCGGCGGTCAGGATTCCAGCATCGGTATGCTGGCCGCCGGGCGCCCGGCCGCCGGCATACACTACTACACCCCCACTGGACATATACAGCAGTATCACTGGAATTATATGGCAGTACCACTGGACATATATACGGCAGTATCACTGGACTGGATTTATAAGGCAGTACAGCTGGAATTATACGCCAGTACCACTGGAATTATAGGGCAGTATCACTGGAATTATACGGCAGCAACAATGAAATGATATGGCAGTACCACTGGACATATACGGCAGTATCAAAGGACTGGATTTATTTGCCAGTACCACTGGATTTATATGGCATGACCACTGGACACATACGGCAGTATCACTGGAATTATATGGTAGTACCACTGGACATATACGGCAGTATCACTGGACTGGATTTATACGCCAGTACCGCTGGAATTATATGCCAGTACCACTGGAATTATCGGGCAGTATCACTGGAATTATACGGTAGTACCACTGGACTGGATTTATACGCCAGTACCACTGGATTTATATGGCATGACCACTGGACATATACGGCAGTATCACTGGAATTATATGGCAGTACCACTAGACATATACGGCAGTACCACTGGACTGGATTTATAAGGCAGTACAGCTGGAATTATACGCCAGTACCACTGGAATTATAGGCAGTATCACTGGAATTATACGGCAGCAACAATGGAATTATACGGCAGTACCACTGGACATATACGGCAGTATCACTGGACTGGATTTATATACCAGTACCACTGGATTTATACGGCATGACCACTGGACACATACGGCAGTATCACTGGAATTATATGGTAGTACCACTGGACATATACGGCAGTATCACTGGACTGGATTTATACTCCAGTACCACTGGAATTATACGCAAGTGCCACTGGAATTATAGGGCAGTATCACTGGAATTATACGGCAGTACCACAAGAATTATATGGCAATACCACTGGATATATACAGCAGTATCACTGAAATTATATGGAAATACCACTGGACATATACAGCAGTATCATCTGACTGGATTTATACACCGGTATTGCTGGAATTACACGCAAGTACCACTGGAATTATAGGGCAGTATCACTGGAATTATACAGCAGTACCACTGGAATTATACGGCAGTACCACTTGACATATACGGCAGTATCACTGGGCTGGATTTATATGCCAGTACCAGTGGATTTATACGGAATGACCATTGGAATTATACGGCAGTGTCCCTGGATTTATACAGCGGTACCACTGGACATATACAGCAGTATCAATGGACATATACGGCAGTATCACTGGAATTATATGGCAGTACCACTGAACATATATGGCAGTATCACTGGACTGGATTTATATGCCAGTACAGCTGGAATTATTCGCCAGTACCACTGGAATTATAGGGCAGTATCACTGGAATTATACGGCAGCACCAATGGAATTATACGGCAGTACCACTGGACATATACAGCAGAATCACTGGACTGGATTTCTATGCCAGTACCACTGGATTTATACGGCATGACCACTGGACACATACGGCAGTATCACTGGAATTATATGGTAGTACCACTGGACATATATGGCAGTATCACTGGACTGGATTTATACGACAGTACCGCTGGAATTATATGCCAGTACCACTGGAATTATAGGGCAGTATCACTAGAATTATACAGCAGTACCACAGGAATTATATACGGCAGTACCATTGGACTGGATTTATATGCCAGTACCACTGGATTTATACGGTGGTTGTCTTCAGTTTGCCAGCTGTCGGGATCCCGGCGCACAGTATACCGGTGCCGGAATCCCGACAGCCAGTATACCAACACTTTTACTCACCCTTGGGGGTCCACGACCCCCTGGAGGGAGAATAAATAGCGTGGCGTGCCACCGTGCCAATAGTGTGGCAAGCGCAGTGAGCCCGCAAGGGGCTCATTTGCGCTCACCCAGCTGTCGGTATGCCGGCGGTCAGGATTCCAGCATCGGTTTGCTGGCCGCCAGGCGCCCGGCCGCCGGCATACACTACTACACCCCCACTGGACATATACAGCAGTATCACTGGAATTATATGGCAGTACCACTGGACATATATACGGCAGTATCACTGGACTGGATTTATAAGGCAGTACAGCTGGAATTATACGCCAGTACCACTGGAATTATAGGGCAGTATCACTGGAATTATACGGCAGCAACAATGAAATGATATGGCAGTACCACTGGACATATATGGCAGTATCACTGGACTGGATTTATTTGCCAGTACCACTGGATTTATATGGCATGACCACTGGACACATACGGCAGTATCACTGGAATTATATGGTAGTACCACTGGACATATACGGCAGTATCACTGGACTGGATTTATACGCCAGTACCACTGGAATTATATGCCAGTACCACTGGAATTATCGGGCAGTATCACTGGAATTATACGGCAGTACCACTGGACTGGATTTATACGCCAGTACCACTGGATTTATATGGCATGACCACTGGACATATACGGCAGTATCACTGGAATTATATGGCAGTACCACTAGACATATACGGCAGTACCACTGGACTGGATTTATAAGGCAGTACAGCTGGAATTATACGCCAGTACAACTGGAATTATAAGGCAGTATCACTGGAATTATACGGCAGCAACAATGGAATTATACGGCAGTACCACTGGACATATACGGCAGTATCACTGGACTGGATTTATATACCAGTACCACTGGATTTATACGGCATGACCACTGGACACATACGGCAGTATCACTGGAATTATATGGTAGTACCACTGGACATATACGGCAGTATCACTGGACTGGATTTATACTCCAGTACCACTGGAATTATACGCAAGTACCACTGGAATTATAGGGCAGTATCACTGGAATTATACGGCAGTACCACAAGAATTATACGGCAATACCACTGGATATATACAGCAGTATCACTGAAATTATATGGAAGTACCACTGGACATATACAGCAGTATCACCTGACTGGATTTATACACCAGTATTGCTGGAATTACACGCAAGTACCACTGGAATTATAGGGCAGTATCACTGGAATTATACAGCAGTACCACTGGAATTATACGGTAGTACCACATGACATATACGGCAGTATCACTGGGCTGGATTTATATGCCAGTACCAGTGGATTTATACGGAATGACCATTGGAATTATACGGCAGTGTCCCTGGATTTATACAGCGGTACCACTGGACATATACAGCAGTATCAATGGACATATACGGCAGTATCACAGGAATTATATGGCAGTACCACTGCACATATATGGCAGTATCACTGGACTGGATTTATATGCCAGTACAGCTGGAATTATTCGCCAGTACCACTGGAATTATAGGGCAGTATCACTGGAATTATACGGCAGCACCAATGGAATTATACGGCAGTACCACTGGACATATACAGCAGAATCACTGGACTGGATTTCTATGCCAGTACCACTGGATTTATACGGCATGACCACTGGACACATACGGCAGTATCACTGGAATTATATGGTAGTACCACTGGACATATATGGCAGTATCACTGGACTGGATTTATACGACAGTACCGCTGGAATTATATGCCCGTACCACTGGAATTATAGGGCAGTATCACTAGAATTATACGGCAGTACCACAGGAATTATATACGGCAGTACCATTGGACTGGATTTATATGCCAGTACCACTGGATTTATACGGTGGTTGTCTTCAGTTTGCCAGCTGTCGGGATCCCGGCGCACAGTATACCGGTGCCGGAATCCCGACAGCCAGTATACCAACACTTTTTCTCACCCTTGGGGGTCCACGACCCCCTGGAGGGAGAATAAATAGCGTGGCGTGCCACCGTGCCAATAGTGTGGCAAGCGCAGTGAGCCCGCAAGGGGCTCATTTGCGCTCACCCAGCTGTCGGTATGCCGGCGGTCAGGATTCCAGCATCGGTTTGCTGGCCGCCAGGCGCCCGGCCGCCGGCATACACTACTACACCCCCACTGGACATATACAGCAGTATCACTGGAATTATATGGCAGTACCACTGGACATATATACGGCAGTATCACTGGACTGGATTTATAAGGCAGTACAGCTGGAATTATACGCCAGTACCACTGGAATTATAGGGCAGTATCACTGGAATTATACGGCAGCAACAATGAAATGATATGGCAGTACCACTGGACATATACGGCAGTATCACTGGACTGGATTTATTTGCCAGTACCACTGGATTTATATGGCATGACCACTGGACACATACGGCAGTATCACTGGAATTATATGGTAGTACCACTGGACATATACGGCAGTATCACTGGACTGGATTTATACGCCAGTACCACTGGAATTATATGCCAGTACCACTGGAATTATCGGGCAGTATCACTGGAATTATACGGCAGTACCACTGGACTGGATTTATACGCCAGTACCACTGGATTTATATGGCATGACCACTGGACATATACGGCAGTATCACTGGAATTATATGGCAGTACCACTAGACATATACGGCAGTACCACTGGACTGGATTTATAAGGCAGTACAGCTGGAATTATACGCCAGTACAACTGGAATTATAAGGCAGTATCACTGGAATTATACGGCAGCAACAATGGAATTATACGGCAGTACCACTGGACATATACGGCAGTATCACTGGACTGGATTTATATACCAGTACCACTGGATTTATACGGCATGACCACTGGACACATACGGCAGTATCACTGGAATTATATGGTAGTACCACTGGACATATACGGCAGTATCACTGGACTGGATTTATACTCCAGTACCACTGGAATTATACGCAAGTACCACTGGAATTATAGGGCAGTATCACTGGAATTATACGGCAGTACCACAAGAATTATACGGCAATACCACTGGATATATACAGCAGTATCACTGAAATTATATGGAAGTACCACTGGACATATACAGCAGTATCACCTGACTGGATTTATACACCAGTATTGCTGGAATTACACGCAAGTACCACTGGAATTATAGGGCAGTATCACTGGAATTATACAGCAGTACCACTGGAATTATACGGTAGTACCACATGACATATACGGCAGTATCACTGGGCTGGATTTATATGCCAGTACCAGTGGATTTATACGGAATGACCATTGGAATTATACGGCAGTGTCCCTGGATTTATACAGCGGTACCACTGGACATATACAGCAGTATCAATGGACATATACGGCAGTATCACAGGAATTATATGGCAGTACCACTGCACATATATGGCAGTATCACTGGACTGGATTTATATGCCAGTACAGCTGGAATTATTCGCCAGTACCACTGGAATTATAGGGCAGTATCACTGGAATTATACGGCAGCACCAATGGAATTATACGGCAGTACCACTGGACATATACAGCAGAATCACTGGACTGGATTTCTATGCCAGTACCACTGGATTTATACGGCATGACCACTGGACACATACGGCAGTATCACTGGAATTATATGGTAGTACCACTGGACATATATGGCAGTATCACTGGACTGGATTTATACGACAGTACCGCTGGAATTATATGCCCGTACCACTGGAATTATAGGGCAGTATCACTAGAATTATACGGCAGTACCACAGGAATTATATACGGCAGTACCATTGGACTGGATTTATATGCCAGTACCACTGGATTTATACGGTGGTTGTCTTCAGTTTGCCAGCTGTCGGGATCCCGGCGCACAGTATACCGGTGCCGGAATCCCGACAGCCAGTATACCAACACTTTTTCTCACCCTTGGGGGTCCACGACCCCCTGGAGGGAGAATAAATAGCGTGGCGTGCCACCGTGCCAATAGTGTGGCAAGCGCAGTGAGCCCGCAAGGGGCTCATTTGCGCTCACCCAGCTGTCGGTATGCCGGCGGTCAGGATTCCAGCATCGGTTTGCTGGCCGCCAGGCGCCCGGCCGCCGGCATACACTACTACACCCCCACTGGACATATACAGCAGTATCACTGGAATTATATGGCAGTACCACTGGACATATATACGGCAGTATCACTGGACTGGATTTATAAGGCAGTACAGCTGGAATTATACGCCAGTACCACTGGAATTATAGGGCAGTATCACTGGAATTATACGGCAGCAACAATGAAATGATATGGCAGTACCACTGGACATATACGGCAGTATCACTGGACTGGATTTATTTGCCAGTACCACTGGATTTATATGGCATGACCACTGGACACATACGGCAGTATCACTGGAATTATATGGTAGTACCACTGGACATATACGGCAGTATCACTGGACTGGATTTATACGCCAGTACCACTGGAATTATATGCCAGTACCACTGGAATTATCGGGCAGTATCACTGGAATTATACGGCAGTACCACTGGACTGGATTTATACGCCAGTACCACTGGATTTATATGGCATGACCACTGGACATATACGGCAGTATCACTGGAATTATATGGCAGTACCACTAGACATATACGGCAGTACCACTGGACTGGATTTATAAGGCAGTACAGCTGGAATTATACGCCAGTACAACTGGAATTATAAGGCAGTATCACTGGAATTATACGGCAGCAACAATGGAATTATACGGCAGTACCACTGGACATATACGGCAGTATCACTGGACTGGATTTATATACCAGTACCACTGGATTTATACGGCATGACCACTGGACACATACGGCAGTATCACTGGAATTATATGGTAGTACCACTGGACATATACGGCAGTATCACTGGACTGGATTTATACTCCAGTACCACTGGAATTATACGCAAGTACCACTGGAATTATAGGGCAGTATCACTGGAATTATACGGCAGTACCACAAGAATTATACGGCAATACCACTGGATATATACAGCAGTATCACTGAAATTATATGGAAGTACCACTGGACATATACAGCAGTATCACCTGACTGGATTTATACACCAGTATTGCTGGAATTACACGCAAGTACCACTGGAATTATAGGGCAGTATCACTGGAATTATACAGCAGTACCACTGGAATTATACGGTAGTACCACATGACATATACGGCAGTATCACTGGGCTGGATTTATATGCCAGTACCAGTGGATTTATACGGAATGACCATTGGAATTATACGGCAGTGTCCCTGGATTTATACAGCGGTACCACTGGACATATACAGCAGTATCAATGGACATATACGGCAGTATCACAGGAATTATATGGCAGTACCAATGAACATATATGGCAGTATCACTGGACTGGATTTATATGCCAGTACAGCTGGAATTATTCGCCAGTACCACTGGAATTATAGGGCAGTATCACTGGAATTATACGGCAGCACCAATGGAATTATACGGCAGTACCACTGGACATATACAGCAGAATCACTGGACTGGATTTCTATGCCAGTACCACTGGATTTATACGGCATGACCACTGGACACATACGGCAGTATCACTGGAATTATATGGTAGTACCACTGGACATATATGGCAGTATCACTGGACTGGATTTATACGACAGTACCGCTGGAATTATATGCCCGTACCACTGGAATTATAGGGCAGTATCACTAGAATTATACGGCAGTACCACAGGAATTATATACGGCAGTACCATTGGACTGGATTTATATGCCAGTACCACTGGATTTATACGGTGGTTGTCTTCAGTTTGCCAGCTGTCGGGATCACGGCGCACAGTATACCGGTGCCGGAATCCCGACAGCCAGTATACCAACACTTTTTCTCACCCTTGGGGGTCCACGACCCCCTGGAGGAAGAATAAATAGCGTGGCGTGCCACCGTGCCAATAGTGTGGCAAGCACAGTGAGCCCGCAAGGGGCTCATTTGCGCTCACCCAGCTGTCGGTATGCCGGCGGTCAGGATTCCAGCATCGGTTTGCTGGCCGCCAGGCGCCCGGCCGCCGGCATACACTACTACACCCCCACTGGACATATACAGCAGTATCACTGGAATTATATGGCAGTACTACTGGACATATATACGGCAGTATCACTGGACTGGATTTATAAGGCAGTACAGCTGGAATTATACGCCAGTACCACTGGAATTATAGGGCAGTATCACTGGAATTATACGGCAGCAACAATGAAATGATATGGCAGTACCACTGGACATATACGGCAGTATCACTGGACTGGATTTATTTGCCAGTACCACTGGATTTATATGGCATGACCACTGGACACATACGGCAGTATCACTGGAATTATATGGTAGTACCACTGGACATATACGGCAGTATCACTGGACTGGATTTATACGGCAGTACCACTGGAATTATATGCCAGTACCACTGGAATTATCGGGCAGTATCACTGGAATTATACGGCAGTACCACTGGACTGGATTTATACGCCAGTACCACTGGATTTATATGGCATGACCACTGGACATATACGGCAGTATCACTGGAATTATATGGCAGTACCACTAGACATATACGGCAGTACCACTGGACTGGATTTATAAGGCAGTACAGCTGGAATTATACGCCAGTACAACTGGAATTATAAGGCAGTATCACTGGAATTATACGGCAGCAACAATGGAATTATACGGCAGTACCACTGGACATATACGGCAGTATCACTGGACTGGATTTATATACCAGTACCACTGGATTTATACGACATGACCACTGGACACATACGGCAGTATCACTGGAATTATATGGTAGTACCACTGGACATATACGGCAGTATCACTGGACTGGATTTATACTCCAGTACCACTGGAATTAAACGCAAGTACCACTGGAATTATAGGGCAGTATCACTGGAATTATACGGCAGTACCACAAGAATTATACGGCAATACCACTGGATATATACAGCAGTATCACTGAAATTATATGGAAGTACCACTGGACATATACAGCAGTATCACCTGACTGGATTTATACACCAGTATTGCTGGAATTACACGCAAGTACCACTGGAATTATAGGGCAGTATCACTGGAATTATACAGCAGTACCACTGGAATTATACGGCAGTACCACTTGACATATACGGCAGTATCACTGGGCTGGATTTATATGCCAGTACCAGTGGATTTATACGGAATGACCATTGGAATTATACGGCAGTGTCCCTGGATTTATAGAGCGGTACCACTGGACATATACAGCAGTATCAATGGACATATACGGCAGTATCACAGGAATTATATGGCAGTACCACTGAACATATATGGCAGTATCACTGGACTGGATTTATATGCCAGTACAGCTGGAATTATTCGCCAGTACCACTGGAATTATACGGCAGCACCAATGGAATTATACGGCAGTACCACTGGACATATACAGCAGAATCACTGGACTGGATTTCTATGGCAGTACCACTGGATTTATACGGCATGACCACTGGACACATACGGCCGTATCACTGGAATTATATGGTAGTACCACTGGACATATATCACAGTATCACTGGACTGGATTTATACGACAGTACCGCTGGAATTATACGCCAGTACCACTGGAATTATAGGGCAGTATCACTAGAATTATACGGCAGTACCACAGGAATTATATACGGCAGTACCATTGGACTGGATTTATATGCCAGTACCACTGGATTTATACGGTGGTTGTCTTCAGTTTGCCAGCTGTCGGGATCCCGGCGCACAGTATACCGGTGCCGGAATCCCGACAGCCAGTATACCAACACTTTTTCTCACCCTTGGGGGTCCACGACCCCCTGGAGGGAGAATAAATAGCGTGTCGCGCCACCGTGCCAATAGTGTGGCAAGCGCAGTGAGCCCGCAAGGGGCTCATTTGCGCTCACCCAGCTGTCGGTATGCCGGCGGTCAGGATTCCAGCATCGGTATGCTGGCCGCCAGGCGCCCGGCCACCGGCATACACTACTACACCCCCACTGGACATATACAGCAGTATCACTGGAATTATATGGCAGTACCACTGGACATATATACGGCAGTATCACTGGACTGGATTTATGAACAGGGAACTGTGGGGGAAGAGCACCAGGACCGGGATCAGCAGGGACATCCCCATTGCGTCTGAGTATGCCCCCCTCATTCTCATACCCAACCGAACCAAGATCTGATCAAAATGTTATCCCACTCCTACTTCTGCCACTAGTTACCTGCTATTGTGTTTTTTTTTTCCTCTCCATTGCTCGCTTCCAACCCACCATGTGTTTTCCTGTAATGTTTACCTCCACTGATTGCACACCTTTCCATTGTGCCCTACATGCAGGGTACATCATACTATTACATAAGCATCAGTTTTCCCATATATGAACTTGGCCCTTGCATGGCTCACCTCCCACAGTGTAACCTTCAAAGTGCGCCCAACATGGCTGCCCCATATGGTACACTTGTGGATGGGATGAAAAAATACATGGACCTTGTGGTTTTGTTGGAACCCTACTCTAAACTGTAGGATTCTGAAATCACCCCCATTTTGTGTCATCTCTTCTAGGGGTAGACTATTCCACCTGGGTAATCCTACGCTTAGCGCCCAAGATGGCTGCTGCACTTGGTACCTATAAGGGTGGAATACACAACCCTTGGAAGTTATAACCCAAAATGCCTTCACCAATCCTGCGTTATGCTTTCTGTGGACTTAAGATTTTTCTTTTATGTCTGTGTTGCTTGTCTATTGTTGTATTAGTCAAATCCTCTGTATCATGTGCATTGTTTTTGATGTCTGTAAAGCGCCTTGAGTCCTGTTGGAGAAAGAGCGCTATATAAATAAAATTATTATTATTATTATTATTATAAGGCAGTACAGCTGGAATTATACGCCAGTACCACTGGAATTATAGGGCAGTATCACTGGAATTATACGGCAGCAACAATGAAATGATATGGCAGTACCACTGGACATATACGGCAGTATCACTGGACTGGATTTATTTGCCAGTACCACTGGATTTATATGGCATGACCACTGGACACATACGGCAGTATCACTGGAATTATATGGTAGTACCACTGGACATATACGGCAGTATCACTGGACTGGATTTATACGCCAGTACCGCTGGAATTATATGCCAGTACCACTGGAATTATACGGCAGTATCACTGGAATTATACGGCAGTACCACTGGACTGAATTTATACGCCAGTACCACTGGATTTATATGGCATGACCACTGGACATATACGGCAGTATCACTGGAATTATATGGCAGTACCGCTAGACATATACGGCAGTACCACTGGACTGGATTTATAAGGCAGTACAGCTGGAATTATACGCCAGTACAACTGGAATTATAAGGCAGTATCACTGGAATTATACGGCAGCAACAATGGAATTATACGGCAGTACCACTGGACATATACGGCAGTATCACTGGACTGGATTTATATACCAGTACCACTGGATTTATACGGCATGACCACTGGACACATACGGCAGTATCACTGGAATTATATGGTAGTACCACTGGACATATATGGCAGTATCACTGGACTGGATTTATACTCCAGTACCACTGGAATTATACGCAAGTACCACTGGAATTATAGGGCAGTATCACTGGAATTATACGGCAGTACCACAAGAATTATACGGCAATACCACTGGATATATACAGCAGTATCACTGAAATTATATGGAAGTACCACTGGACATATACAGCAGTATCACCTGACTGGATTTATACACCGGTATTGCTGGAATTACACGCAAGTACCACTGGAATTATAGGGCAGTATCACTGGAATTATACAGCAGTACCACTGGAATTATACTGCAGTACCACTTGACATATACGGCAGTATCACTGGGCTGGATTTATATGCCAGTACCAGTGGATTTATACGGAATGACCATTGGAATTATACGGCAGTGTCCCTGGATTTATACAGCAGTATCAATGGACATATACGGCAGTATCTCTGGACATATACGGCAGTATCACTGGACATATACGGCAGTATCACTGGACATATACAGCAGCACAGGGACATCACCACTGGACTGATGCAGGACAACACAGCACCACTGCAATGGACTGGACTTATACAGCAGCACTGGACATATGGCAGCAGAGGACACCACCACTGTGACTGGACTGATGCAGCACAAGACACTACCACTGTACTGATGCAGCACAACACAGCACCACTGCAATGAAGTGGACTTATACAGCAGCACTGGACATATAGCAGCAGAGGACACCACTACTGTGACTGGACTGATGCAGCACAACACACCACCACTGGACTGGACTTATACAGCAGCACTGGACATATGGCAGCAGAGGACACAACCACTGTGACTGGACAGATGAAGTACAAGACACGGACACTGATTTCGGCATCGTGCGGCTGTTTATATAGAATCCAAACCCCGCGAGAATCCGACAGCGGGATGATGAAGTTTGCTTCGTTCTGGTTTCCGAGTCAGGCGGAAAACCCGAGCCTGACTCGGATCCGGGTTCGTGACGTGAAGTCTGGTAGGATTCGGTTCTCTGAGAAACAAACCCGCTCATCTCTACTTTTAATAGAATTTTTTTTTCTTTCACTATGTTGACAATGAATTTATGAAGCAACTGTGGTGTGCCTTGTAATGATGCATGGCATAGACTCATGTTATATTAACCTATGCATGTACTTGCATACATTATATTTCTCTGACGTCCTAGTGGATGCTGGGAACTCCGTAAGGACCATGGGGAATAGCGGCTCCGCAGGAGACTGGGCACAACTAAAAGAAAGCTTTTAGACTACCTGGTGTGCACTGGCTCCTCCCACTATGACCCTCCTCCAAGCCTCAGTTAGATTTCTGTGCCCGGCCGAGCTGGATGCACACTAGGGGCTCTCCTGAGCTCCTAGAAAGAAAGTTTATTTTAGGTTTTTTATTTTACAGTGAGACCTGCTGGCAACAGGCTCACTGCATCGAGGGACTAAGGGGAGAAGAAGCGAACCTACCTGCTTGCAGCTAGCTTGGGCTTCTTAGGCTACTGGACACCATTAGCTCCAGAGGGATCGACCGCATGGAACTGGCCTTGGTGTTCGTTCCCGGAGACGCGCTGCCGTCCCCCTTACAGAGCCAGAAGCAAGAAGAGGTCCGGAAAATCGGCGGCAGAAGACATCAGTCTTCACCAAGGTAGCGCACAGCACTGCAGCTGTGCGCCATTGCTCCTCATGCACACTTCACACTCCGGTCACTGAGGGTGCAGGGCGCTGGGGGGGGGGCGCCCTGAGCAGCAATAAAAACACCTTGGCTGGCAAATATATCACAATATATAGCCCCAGAGGCTATATATGTGATAAATACCCCTGCCAGAATCCATAAAAAAGCGGGAGAAAAGTCTGCGAAAAAGGGGCGGAGCTATCTCTCTCAGCACACTGGCGCCATTTTCTCTTCACAGTATAGCTGGAAGACAGCTCCCCAGGCTCTCCCCTGTAGTTTGCAGGCTCAAAGGGTTAAAAAGAGAGGGGGGGCACTAAATTTAGGCGCAATATTGTATATACAAGCAGCTATTGGGAAAAATTCACTCAATATAGTGTTAATCCCTAAATTATATAGCGCTCTGGTGTGTGCTGGCATACTCTCTCTCTGTCTTCCCAAAGGGCTGTGTGGGGTCCTGTCCTCAGTCAGAGCATTCCCTGTGTGTGTGCGGTGTGTCGGTACGGCTGTGTCGACACGTTTGATGAGGAGGCTTATGTGATGGCAGAGCAGATGCCGATAAATGTGATGTCGCCCCCTGTGGGGCCGACACCAGAGTGGATGGATAGGTGGAAGGTATAAACCGACAGTGTCAACTCCTTACATAAAAGGCTGGATGACGTAACAGCTATGGGACAGCCGGCTTCTCAGCCCGCACCTGCCCAGGCGTCTCAAAGGCCATCAGGGGCTCAAAAACGCCCGCTCCCTCAGATGGCAGACACAGATGTCGACACGGAGTCTGACTCCAGTGTCGACGAGGTTGAGACATATACACAATCCACTAGGAACATCCGTTACATGATCCCGGCAATAAAAAATGTGTTACACATTTCTGACATTAACCCAAGTACCACTAAAAAAGGGTTTTATGTTTGGGGAGAAAAGCAGGCAGTGTTTTGTTCCCCCATCAAATGAGTGAATGAAGTGTGAAAAAGCGTGGGTTCCCCCGATAAGAAACTGGTAATTTCTAAAAAGTTACTGATGGCGTACCCTTTCCCGCCAGAGGATAAGTTACGCTGGGAGATATCCCCTAGGGTGGATAAGGCGCTCACACGTTTGTCAAAAAAGGTGGCACTGCCGTCTTAGGATACGGCCACTTTGAAGGTACCTGCTGATAAAAAGCAGGAGGCTATCCTGAAGTCTGTATTTACACACTCAGGTACTAGACTGAGACCTGCAGATAGTGCTGCTGCAGCGTGGTCTGTAACCCTGTCAAACAGGGATACTATTTTGCGAACATAAGACGTCGTCTTATATATGAGGGATGCACAGAGGGATATTTTGCCGGCTGGCATCCAGAATTAATGCAATGCCCATTCTGTCAGGAGGGTATTAGAGACCCGACACTGGACAGGTGATGCTGACTTTAAAAGGCACATAGAGCCTTATAAGGGTGAGGAATTGTTTGGGGATGGTCTCTGGGACCTCGTATCCACAGCAACAGCAGGGAAGAAAAATTTTTACCTCAGGTTTCCTCACAGCCTAAGAAAGCACTGTATTATCAGGTACAGTCCTTTCGGCTTCAGAAAAGCAAGCGGGTCAAAGGCGCTTCCTTTCTGCACAGAGGCGAGGGAAGAGGGAAAAAGCTGCACCAGTCAGCCAGTTCCCAGAATCAAAATTCTTCCCCCGCTTCCTCTGAGTCCACCGCATGACGCGGGGGCTCCACAGGCGTAGCCAGGTACGGTGGGGGGCCGCCTCAAAAATTTCAGCGATCAGTGGGATCGCTCACAGGTGGATCCCTGGATCCTTCAAGTAGTATCTCAGGGGTACAAGCTGGAATTCGAGGCGTCTCCCCCCCGCCGTTTACTCAAATCTGCCTTGCCGACAACTCCCTCAGGCAGGGAGGCTGTGCTAGAGGCAATTCACAAGCTGTATTCCCAGCAGGTGATAGTCAAGGTGCCCCTACTTCAACAAGGACGGGGTTACTATTCCACACTGTTTGTGGTACCGAAACCGGACGGTTCGGTGAGACCCATTTTAAATTTGAAATCCTTGAACACATACATAAAAAAATTCAAGTTCAAGATGGAATCGCTCAGGGCGGTTATTGCAAGCCTGGAGGAGGGGGATTACATGGTATCCCTGGACATCAAGGATGCTTACCTACATGTCCCCATTTACCATCCTCACCAGGAGTACCTCAGATTTGGGGTACAGGATTGCCATTACCAATTCCAAACACTGCCGTTTGGACTGTCCACGGCACCGAGGGTCTTTACCAAGGTAATGGCAGAAATGATGATACTCCTTCGAAAAAAGGGAGTTTTAATTATCCCGTACTTGGACGATCTCCTTATAAAGGCAAGGTCCAAGGAGCAGTTGTTGGTCGGAGTAGCACTATCTCGGGAAGTGCTACAACAGCACGGATGGATTCGATACATTCCAAAGTCACAGCTGGTTCCTACCACACGCCTACTGTTCCTGGGGATGGTTCTGGACACAGAACAGAAAAAAGTGTTTCTCCCGCAGGAGAAAGCCAAGGAGCTGTCATCTCTAGTCAGAGACCTCCTGAAACCAAAACAGGTATCGGTGCATCACTGCACACGAGGCCTGGGAAAAATGGTAGCTTCTTACGAAGCAAAATTCCATTCGGCAGGTTCCATGCAAGAACCTTTCAGTGGGACCTCTTGGACAAGTGGTCGGGATCGCATCTTCAGATGCATCGGCTGATAACCCTGTCTCCAAGGACCAGGGTATCTCTACTGTGGTGGCTGCAGAGTGCTCATCTTCAAGAGGGCCGCAGATTCGGCATACAGGACTGGGTCCTGGTAACCACGGATGCCAGCCTTCGAGGCTGGGGGGCAGTCACACAGGGAAGAAATTTCCAAGGACTTTGGTCAAGTCAGGAGTCGTCCCTACACATAAATATTCTGGAACTGAGGGCCATTTACAATGCCCTAAGTCTGGCAAGGCCTTTGCTTCATAACCAGGCGGTACTGATCCATTCAGACAACATCACGGCGGTCGCCCTTGTAAACCGACAGGGCGGCACAAGAAGCAGGATGGCGATGGCAGAAGCCACAAGGATTCTCCGATGGGCGGAGAATCACGTCTTAGCACTGTCAGCAGTGTTCATTTCGGGAGTGGACAACTGGGAAGCAGACTTCCTCAGCAGACACGACCTACACCCGGGAGAGTGGGGACTTCATCCAGAAGTCTTCCAACTGTTGGTAAACCATTGGGAAAGGCCACAGGTGGACATGATGGCGTCCCGCCTAAACAAAAATCTAGATATTGCGCCAGGTCAAGGGACCCTCAGGCAATAGCTGTGGACGCTCTAGTGACACCGTGGGTGTACCAGTCGGTTTATGTATTCCCTCCTCTGCCTCTCATACCAAAGGTACTGAGAATAATAAGAAAACGAGGAGTAAGAACGATACTCGTGGTTCCGGATGGGCCAAGAAGAGCTTGGTACCCAGAACTTCAAGAAATGATATCAGAGGACCCATGGCCTCTACCGCTCAGACAGGATCTGCTACAGCAGGGGCCCTGTCTGTTCCAAGACTTACCGCGGCTGCGTTTGACGGCATGGTGGTTGAATTCCGGATCCTAAAGGAAAAAGGCATTCCGGAGGAAGTCATTCCTACGCTGATAAAAGCCAGGAAAGAAGTAACCGCAAACCATTATCACCGTATTTGGCGAAAATATGTTGCGTGGTGTGAGGCCAGGAAGGCCCCAACAGAGGAATTTCAGCTGGGTCGTTTTCTGCACTTCCTACAGTCAGGAGTGACTATGGGCCTAAACTTGGGTTCCATTAAGGTCCAGATTTCGGCTCTGTCGATTTTCTTCCAGAAAGAACTGGCTTCACTGCCTGGAGTTCAGACATTTGTAAAGGGAGTGCTACATATTCAGCCCCCTTTTGTGTCTCCTGTGGCACCTTGGGATCTCAACGTGGTGTTGAGTTTCCTAAAATCACATTGGTTTGAGCCATTTAAAACTGTGGATTTGAAATATCTCACGTGGAAAGTGGTCATGTTATTGGCCTTGGCTTCGGCCAGGTGTGTGTCAGAATTGGCGGCTTTGTCATGTAAAAGCCCTTATCTGATTTTCCATATGGATAGGGCAGAATTGAGGACTCGTCCCCAGTTTCTCCCTAAGGTGGTATCAGCTTTTCACTTAAACCAACCTATTGTAGTGCCTGCGGCTACTAGGGACTTGGAAGATTCCACGTTACTGGACGTAGTCAGGGCCTTAAAAATTTATATTTCCAGGACGGCTGGAGTCAGGAAAACTGACTCGCTTTTTATCCTGTAGGCACCCAACAGAATAGGTGCTCCTGCTTCTAAGCAGACTATTGCTCGCTGAATTTGTAGCACAATTCAGCTGGAGCATTCTGCGGCTGGATTGCCGCATCCTAAATCGGTAAAAGCCCATTCCACGAGGAAAGTGGGCTCATCTTGGGCGGCTGCCCGAGGGGTCTCGGCTTTATAACTTTGCCGAGCTGCAACTTGGTCAGGGGCAAACACGTTTGCAAAATTCTACAAATTTGATACCCTGGCTGAGGAGGACCTTGAGTTCTCTCATTCGGTGCTGCAGAGTCATCCGCACTCTCCCGCCCGTTTGGGAGCTTTGGTATAATCCCCATGGTCCTTACGGAGTTCCCAGCATCCACTAGGACGTCAGAGAAAATAAGATTTTACTCACCGGTAAATCTATTTCTCGTAGTCCGTAGTGGATGCTGGGCGCCCATCCCAAGTGCGGATTGTCTGAAATACTTGTATGTAGTTATTGCCTAACTAAGGGTTATTGTTGAGCCATCTGTTGAGAGGCTCAGTTATATTTCATACTGTTAACTGGGTTGAGTTTCACAAGTTATACGGTGTGATTGGTGTGGCTGGTAGGAGTCTTACCCGGGATTCAAAATCCTTCCTTATTGTGTCAGCTCTTCCGGGCACAGTATCCTAACTGAGGCTTGGAGGAGGGTCATAGTGGGAGGAGCCAGTGCACACCAGGTAGTCTAAAAGCTTTCTTTTAGTTGTGCCCAGTCTCCTGCGGAGCCGCTATTCCCCATGGTCCTTACGGAGTTCCCAGCATCCACTACGGACTACGAGAAATAGATTATCCGGTGAGTAAAATCTTATTTTTATGGTGTACAGTGTACATTGTGGAAGCAGGTAGCAGTTGATTTACCGTCGGACACAATACTGATGGTCATAATCCCGACAGTTATTGACCGTCAATCAAAATACAGACACAGTCAAAATACAGACATTCATTATACTGACATGTCAAAATGCCGACATGCGTTTTTAAGGAATTTTTACCCAAAACCAGACTTGTTCATACTTTACCATCCCAGAGGAGGAATATAACAGTGTGCCGAGCGCAGTGAGCATGGTGAGCGCAGTGAGCTATGCCAGGGGGCACGGTACACTTACATGGTGTCCATGTCGACCTATGTCGACATTGACACCAACAAAACCAGACAAACTCATGTTGGTATTTTGAAATGTCGGTATTCTAACTAATGAATGTCAGTATTTTGACTGCCAGTCAATGGCTGACGCAATTATGACCGTCGGTATTGTGTCCGCCGGTAAATCATAATGAACCCGTGGAAGCTATGCATAGTTTATCTCGTACAACATGAACCAATAGATTGAGGGGACATACTGTAGGAACTGTCTTACTCACTAATTACTTTTGGGTCTATTAGTTAATGTGTGACGATAACATGAAAAATCTATTATTGTAGCAATGTATCATCAACATATTGCCAGATCAGCTTCTAATATAGGCCCTCATTCCGAGTTGATCGGTCGCAAGGCGAATTTAGCAGAGTTACACACGCTAAGCCGCCGCCTACTGGGAGTGAATCTTAGCTTCTTAAAATTGCGACCGATGTATTCGCAATATTGCGATTACTAACTACTTAGCAGTTTCAGAGTAGCTCCAGACTTACTCTGCCTGTGCGATCATTTCAGTGCTTGTCGTTCCTGGTTGACGTCACAAACACACCCAGCGTTCGCCCAGGCACTCCCACCGTTTCCCCGGCCACTCCTGCGTTTTTTCCGGAAACGGTAGCGTTTTCAGCCACACGCCCCTGAAACGCCGTGTTTCCGCCCAGTAACACCCATTTCCTGTCAATCACATTACGATCGCCGGAGCGAAGAAAAAGCCGTGAGTAAAAATACTTTCTTCATAGTAAAGTTACTTGGCGCAGTCGCAGTGCGAACATTGCGCATGCGTACTAAGCGGATTTTCACTGCGATGCGATGAAAAATACCGAGCGAACAACTCGGAATGAGGGCCATAATACATAACTTCACTACATATCATTTTATTTTAGCACATTTATGTTTTTTATTCTGTTATCCAGATAGAGAAGGGAATAGAGCAAGAAAGGGTAAAAGAGTGTAGGAGAAATGTATATGAATGAGGGCGATATTATCATAGACATGTAATAAAATATACATACCTGTGATCTGTGCACCTGGAAAGCAAAAATAATACTCAGTTATTTTTTGCATTTAAATACACAATATTCATTGCATCAGTTTGTCAGTTAAAAAGTTGTTAGATACATGATTATAAAATTTGTTATTGATAGTAAAAATGCTGATATGTAAGAATGATTGCTGTATAAATGTAAAATCACCCTCTGAATCGTGTATGTTGCCTAAGATCTGGGGCTTTATAACAGCGCATGACACTGAAATACTTTAGTGATGTAAAATTCCGGCTTTACATATTTTTTTTGTAGATACAGGGCCTAATTTAGACCTGATCGCAGCAGCAAAATTGTTCTCTAATGGGCAAAACCATGGGCCTAATTCAGACTGGATCGCTGCAGCGGCAGCGTTCGCAGTCTGAAGCCCTTGCTGGGTTGCGCACCCCGGGAGCCCAGTGAGATGCTATCAGTATATCAGGGCTGCGATCACCTCTGCCTGATTGACAGGCAGAGGTGGTCGTACGGCGGGAGGGGGCGTGCCAATGTTAGAACGCCGTTGGCTGGGCGCGGTCCGGACAATGCAGGCGTGTCCGGACCATTGGGGGGGGGGGGGCACGTCACCTGCGTGACGTCACATGTGCAGAGAAAGTTAGATTTGGGTGGGTTATATTGTTTCTGTGCAGGGTGACTACTGGCTGCTTAATTTCTACGCTGCAATTTAGATTTCAGTTTGAACTCACCCCACCCAAATCTAACTCTCTCTGCACATGTTACACCTGCCCTCCCCCCCTGCAGTGCAGCATGGTTTTGCCCATTAGAGAACAACTTTGCTGCTGCCATCAGGTCTGAATTAGGCCCACAATATGTTAGACTCAGAGGATTTACTATACAAAACCCAAAACACTTTGTGCAGTGAAATGAGGTTGAATAAAGATCTTGTACAGATGAGAATCTGTTTCTATAATGTGGAAAACGTATTGATGGTTTAGAAGTGAAAAATTCAGAGATACATACGCACATGCGGGGGGGGTTTCCGAGTGCCTAGAAACCCCCCCTGACCGCCGGAGCTCATTGCCTCTTACTTTAAGCAGTGAGTGCTGTGAGCTGAGGCTGGCTGCAGGCAAGTAGGGGGAGCAGCAGCTACTCTCAGGCTGGTGGGACTTGTGAGGTCAGCAGTGCATGGTAGTGGCGCTGTCTTTGTGTCTTCACTCCCCACCTGGAGCGTAGCAGCGAAGTGATGTGTTCGAATATGCCAATGGCGGGCAGGTGGGCGCCGGTAATCTATAATAAAGCATTCTCTCCTCGACCAGCATTAATGCAGGGACGGACGGGGAGGAGAAGAAGAGCGGAGGAGGTGAAGAATGTCCGTGGTACCAGTACTGTATGTTTATTGGGGGGGGATGGTTGCGGTGCAGGGGCTGTCTATGGTGGGGAGGGGATGATTGTGGTGCCAGTACTGTATGTCTATGGGGCGGGGTGGTTGTGGTGCCAGTACTGTCTATGGTGGTGGGGGGGTGGGGGGCTGGTTGTGGTGCCAGTAGTGTCTGTCTATGGGCAGGAGTGGTTGTGGTGCCAGTACTGTCTGACTATGGGGGAGGGGGGCGGGGGGCAGGGTTGTATGGGGGAGGGGGGTTGTATATATACAGTATGTCTGTGTATATAATGTGTCTGTGTGTATACAGTATGCGTCTATGTATATGTGTGTCTATGTAACTGTATATGTGTATCTGTGCAACTGTCTATATGTGTCTGTGTACATACAGTATGTGTCTGAGTAACTATATATGACTGTCTATATATATGTTTCTGTGTTTATACAGTATGGGTCTGTATACCTGTATATATTTGTCTGTGTAACTGTATATGTGTGTCTGTGCAACACTGCATTATATTATAGACACTGCAACACTCTGCATTATATGGTGGGTGCTGCAATACTCTGCATTATATAGTGGGTACTGATGGTCTTTGTATTATATACTGGTCACAAAATTCTTTAAGTCACTAAAATGCTATTAGTATTCTTTTGTGGTCATTAAATTGCTCTCAGTTGTTGTCTGGAGGTCACAAAATTGCTCTCAGTATTGTCTGGTAGTCAAAAAATTGCTCTCAGTTTTGTCTGGAGGTTGCAAAATGGCTCTCAGTATTGTCTAGTAGTCACAAAATTGATCTCAGTATTGTCTAGTAGTCACAAACTTGCTCTCAGTATTGTAGGTTAGTCACAAACTTGCTCTTAGTATTGTCTGGAGGTCAAAAAATTGCTCTAAGTATTGTCTGGAAGTCACAAAATGACTCTCAGTATTGTCTAGTAGTCACAAAATTGCTCTCAGTATTGTCTAGTAGTCACAAAATTGCTCTCAGTATTGTAGGTTAGTCACAAACTTGCTCTTAGTATTTCTGGAGGTCACAAAATTGCTCTCAGTATTGTCTGGAAGTCACAAAATGGCTCTCAGTATTGTCTAGTAGTCACAAAATTGCTCTCAGTATTGTCTAGTAGTCACAAAATTGCTTTCAGTATTTTAGGGTAGTCACAAAATTGCTCTCAGTATTGTCTGATAGTCACAAAATTGCTCTCAGTATTGTAGGGTAGTCACAGAATTGCTCTCAGTATTGTCTGGAGGTCACAAAATTGCTCTCAGTATTGTAGGGTAGTCACAATATTGCTCTCAGTATTGTCTGGTAGTCACAAAATTGCTCTCAGTATTGTAGAGTAGTCACATAATTGCTCTCAGTATTGTAGGGTAGTCACAATGATTGCAAATGGAATCAGCGTTTTTTTCATTTTTTCTGCTAATGTGCATTTGACATGGATCTGTGAATGTGAGCAATATCAGGTTGGCAGGGGGTTGTTGTCCAAAGCTATATCTTGCCTCAGGGCACCTGGGATGAAGTTACGCCACTGGTTGAAGTCCCGGGAATTCCAATCCGGGTTGACCCCTTCACACAGAAAAAGGACCCGTGTTTATCAGCAAATTAATGGGTACAACTTCTTAACCCGGTAATTTGTCTTTCTGTCTGAAAAGGGTAATAGAAGAGCTGGGTAAGTGGGTGTTGGTGATTTATTTAAGAATCTCTGCATTAGGAGATACCGACATTTTTGAAGATTTTCTGCAAAATTAGTTTCATAAATTAGCCTCTAACATTAAGAACAAAATCCAGCAATCTATCGTGGTACGTGGGGCGGAGGGGAGTAACCACCTGTGTGGCGTAATGTAATTATCATAATGTAATCCAACTTTTATTTTTCTTTCTCGTGAGTGCACACTGCACCCCCAGTCCACAGATCTCTTTTTTTTATTTTTTTATTGGGTAGCTAACTTACTTCATGGATCATGCACATATCGGTACTGCTGACTAAAAATATACAAAATTTTATACCCCCTGGCTGGCCTGGTCCACTCTCTTTTCCCTGAAGCACGCAGTGAGAGGAGACTTACTGACAGTCAGTGAGGGAAGACAGGGCAGTCGAGAGCTGGGCTGGGCCCAGGTACTTTTCAAGGGGCGTGGTCTAATTACAGGATGTGTGGCCATTAGAGATGAGCGGGTTCGGTTCTTCGGAATCCGAACCCGCCCGAACTTCAGCTTTTTTTACACGGATCCGAGCGACTCGGATCTTCCCGCCTTGCTCGGTTAACCCGAGCGCGCCCGAACGTCATCATGACGCTGTCGGATTCTCGCGAGGCTCGGATTCTATCGCGAGACTCGGATTCTATATAAGGAGCCGCGCGTCGACGCCATTTTCACACGTGCATTGAGATTGATAGGGAGAGGACGTGGCTGGCGTCCTCTCCATTTAGATTAGAAGAGAGAGAGTGAGATTGAGACAGAGACACTTGATTTACTGGAGCTTAGGAGTACTAGAGAGTGCAGAGTTTACTAGTGACTGACCACTGACCAGTGACCACCAGTGCAGTTTTATTTAATATAATCCGTTCTCTGCCTGAAAAAAACGATACACAGTGACTCAGTCACATACCATATCTGTGCTCAGCCCAGTGTGCTGCATCATCTATGTATAATATCTGACTGTGCTCACACAGCTTAATTGTGGGGGAGACTGGAGAGCAGTTATAGGTTATAGCAGGAGCCAGGAGTACATATTATTAAAATTAAACAGTGCACACTTTTGCTGCAGGAGTGCCACTGCCAGTGTGACTGACCAGTGACCTGACCACACTGACCACCAGTATAGTATACTATATTGTGATTGCCTGAAAAAGTTAAACACTCGTCGTGTGACTTGTGTGGTGTTTTTTTATTCTATAAAAAACTCATTCTGCTGACAGACAGTGTCCAGCAGGTCCGTCATTATATAATATATACCTGTCCGGCTGCAGTAGTGATATATATATATTTTTTTTATATCATTATTTATCATCCAGTCGCAGCAGACACAGTACGGTAGTTCACGGCTGTAGCTACCTCTGTGTCGGCACTCGGCAGTCCATCCATAATTGTATACCACCTACCCGTGGTTTTTTTTTTCTTTCTTCTTTATACATACTACATCTCATTATCATCCAGTCTATATTAGCAGCAGACACAGTACAGTACGGTAGTCCACGGCTGTAGCTACCTCTGTGTCGGCACTCGGCAGTCCATCCATAATTGTATACCACCTACCCGTGGTTTTTTTTTTCTTCTTTATACATACTACATCTCATTATCATCCAGTCTATATTAGCAGCAGACACAGTACAGTACGATAGTCCACGGCTGTAGCTACCTCTGTGTCGGCACTCGGCAGTCCATCCATAATTGTATACCACCTACCCGTGGTTTTTTTTTTCTTTCTTCTTTATACATACTACATCTCATTATCAACCAGTCTATATTAGCAGCAGACACAGTACAGTACGGTAGTCCACGGCTGTAGCTACCTCTGTGTCGGCACTCGGCAGTCCGTCCATAATTGTATACCACCTACCCGTGTTTTTTTTTTTCTTTCTTCTTTATACATACTACATCTCATTATCATCCAGTCTATATTAGCAGCAGACACAGTACAGTACGGTAGTCCACGGCTGTAGCTACCTCTGTGTCGGCACTCGGCAGTCCATCCATAATTGTATACCACCTACCCGTGGGTTTTTTTTTCTTCTTTATACATACTACATCTCATTATCATCCAGTCTATATTAGCAGCAGACACAGTACAGTACGGTAGTCCACGGCTGTAGCTACCTCTGTGTCGGCACTCGGCAGTCCATCCATAATTGTATACCACCTACCCGTGGTTTTTTTTTCTTTCTTCTTTATACATACTACATCTCATTATCATCCAGTCTATATTAGCAGCAGACACAGTACAGTACGGTAGTCCACGGCTGTAGCTACCTCTGTGTCGGCACTCGGCAGTCCATCCATAATTGTATACCACCTACCCGTGGTTTTTTCTTTCTTCTTTATACATACTACATCTCATTATCATCCAGTCTATATTAGCAGCAGACACAGTACAGTACGGTAGTCCACGGCTGTAGCTACCTCTGTGTCGGCACTCGGCAGTCCATCCATAATTGTATACCACCTACCCGTGTTTTTTTTTTACTTCTTTATACATACTACATCTCATTATCATCCAGTCTATATTAGCAGCAGACACAGTACAGTACGGTAGTCCACGGCTGTAGCTACCTCTGTGTCGGCACTCGGCAGTCCATCCATAATTGTATACCACCTACCCGTGGTTTTTTTTCCTTTCTTCTTTATACATACTACATCTCATTATCATCCAGTCTATATTAGCAGCAGACACAGTACAGTACGGTAGTCCACGGCTGTAGCTACCTCTGTGTCGGCACTCGGCAGTCCGTCCATAATTGTATACCACCTACCCGTGGTTTTTTTTTTCTTTCTTCTTTATACATACATACTACATCTCATTATCAACCAGTCTATATTAGCAGCAGACACAGTACAGTACGGTAGTCCACGGCTGTAGCTACCTCTGTGTCGGCACTCGGCAGTCCATCCATAATTGTATACCACCTACCCGTGGTTTTTTTTTCTTCTTTATACATACTACATCTCATTATCATCCAGTCTATATTAGCAGCAGACACAGTACAGTACGGTAGTCCACGGCTGTAGCTACCTCTGTGTCGGCACTCGGCAGTCCATCCATAATTGTATACCACCTACCCGTGGTTTTTTTTTTCTTCTTTATACATACTACATCTCATTATCATCCAGTCTATATTAGCAGCAGACACAGTACAGTACGGTAGTCCACGGCTGTAGCTACCTCTGTGTCGGCACTCGGCAGTCCATCCATAATTGTATACTAGTATCCATCCATCTCCATTGTTTACCTGAGGTGCCTTTTAGTTGTGCCTATTAAAATATGGAGAACAAAAATGTTGAGGTTCCAAAATTAGGGAAAGATTAAGATCCACTTCCACCTCGTGCTGAAGCTGCTGCCACTAGTCATGGCCGAGACGATGAAATGCCAGCAACGTCGTCTGCCAAGGCCGATGCCCAATGTCATAGTACAGAGCATGTCAAATCCAAAACACCAAATATCAGTAAAAAAAGGACTCCAAAACCTAAAATAAAATTGTCGGAGGAGAAGCGTAAACTTGCCAATATGCCATTTACCACACGGAGTGGCAAGGAACGGCTGAGGCCCTGGCCTATGTTCATGGCTAGTGGTTCAGCTTCACATGAGGATGGAAGCACTCAGCCTCTCGCTAGAAAAATAAAAAGACTCAAGCTGGAAAAAGCACAGCAAAGAACTGTGCGTTCTTCGAAATCCCAAATCCACAAGGAGAGTCCAATTGTGTCGGTTGCGATGCCTGACCTTCCCAACACTGGACGTGAAGAGCATGCGCCTTCCACCATTTGCACGCCCCCTGCAAGTGCTGGAAGGAGCACCCGCAGTCCAGTTCCTGATAGTCAGATTGAAGATGTCAGTGTTGAAGTACACCAGGATGAGGAGGATATGGGTGTTGCTGGCGCTGGGGAGGAAATTGACCAGGAGGATTCTGATGGTGAGGTGGTTTGTTTAAGTCAGGCACCCGGGGAGACACCTGTTGTCCGTGGGAGGAATATGGCCGTTGACATGCCTGTTGAAAATACCAAAAAAATCAGCTCTTCGGTGTGGAAGTATTTCACCAGAAATGCGGACAACATTTGTCAAGCCGTGTGTTCCCTTTGTCAAGCTGTAATAAGTAGGGGTAAGGACGTTAACCACCTCGGAACATCCTCCCTTATACGTCACCTGCAGCGCATTCATAATAAGTCAGTGACAAGTTCAAAAACTTTGGCCGACAGCGGAAGCAGTCCACTGACCAGTAAATCCCTTCCTCTTGTAACCAAGCTCACGCAAACCACCCCACCAACTCCCTCAGTGTCAATTTCCTCCTTCCCCAGGAATGCCAATAGTCCTGCAGGCCATGTCACTGGCAATTCTGATGATTCCTCTCCTGCCTGGGATTCCTCCGATGCATTCTTGCGTGTAACGCCTACTGCTGCTGGCGCTGCTGTTGTTGCTGCTGGGAGTCGATGGTCATCCCAGAGGGGAAGTCGTAAGCCCACTTGTACTACTTCCAGTAAGCAATTGACTGTTCAACAGTCCTTTGCGAGGAAGATGAAATATCACAGCAGTCATCCTGCTGCAAAGCGGATAACTGAGGCCTTGACAACTATGTTGGTGTTAGACGTGCGTCCGGTATCCGCCGTTAGTTCACAGGGAACTAGACAATTTATTGAGGCAGTGTGCCCCCGTTACCAAATACCATCTAGGTTCCACTTCTCTAGGCAGGCGATACCGAGAATGTACACGGACTCACCAGTGTCCTAAAAAATGCAGTTGTACCCAATGTCCACTTAACCACGGACATGTGGACAAGTGGAGCAGGGCAGGGTCAGGACTATATGACTGTGACAGCCCACTGGGTAGATGTATGGACTCCCGCCGCAAGAACAGCAGCGGCGGCACCAGTAGCAGCATCTCGCAAACGCCAACTCTTTCCTAGGCAGGCTACGCTTTGTATCACTGGTTTCCAGAATACGCACACAGCTGAAAACCTCTTACGGCAACTGAGGAAGATCATCGCGGAATGGCTTACCCCAATTGGACTCTCCTGTGGATTTGTGGCATCGGACAACGCCAGCAATATTGTGTGTGCATTAAATATGGGCAAATTCCAGCACGTCCCATGTTTTGCACATACCTTGAATTTGGTGGTGCAGAATTTTTTAAAAAACGACAGGGGCGTGCAAGAGATGCTGTCGGTGGCCAGAAGAATTGCGGGACACTTTCGGCGTACAGGCACCACGTACAGAAGACTGGAGCACCACCAAAAACTACTGAACCTGCCCTGCCATCATCTGAAGCAAGAAGTGGTAACGAGGTGGAATTCAACCCTCTATATGCTTCAGAGGTTGGAGGAGCAGCAAAAGGCCATTCAAGCCTATACAATTGAGCACGATATAGGAGGTGGAATGCACCTGTCTCAAGCGCAGTGGAGAATGATTTCAACGTTGTGCAAGGTTCTGATGCCCTTTGAACTTGCCACACGTGAAGTCAGTTCAGACACTGCCAGCCTGAGTCAGGTCATTCCCCTCATCAGGCTTTTGCAGAAGAAGCTGGAGACATTGAAGGAGGAGCTAACACGGAGCGATTCCGCTAGGCATGTGGGACTTGTGGATGGAGCCCTTAATTCGCTTAACAAGGATTCACGGGTGGTCAATCTGTTGAAATCAGAGCACTACATTTTGGCCACCATGCTCGATCCTAGATTTAAAGCCTACCTTGGATCTCTCTTTCCGGCAGACACAAATCTGCTGGGGTTGAAAGACCTGCTGGTGAGAAAATTGTCAAGTCAAGCGGAACGCGACCTGTCAACATCTCCTCCTTCACATTCTCCCGCAACTGGGGGTGCGAGGAAAAGGCTCAGAATTCCGAGCCCACCCGCTGGCGGTGATGCAGGGCAGTCTGGAGCGACTGCTGATGCTGACATCTGGTCCGGACTGAAGGACCTGACAACGATTACGGACATGTCGTCTACTGTCACTGCATATGATTCTCTCAACATTGAAAGAATGGTGGAGGATTATATGAGTGACCGCATCCAAGTAGGCACGTCACACAGTCCGTACTTATACTGGCAGGAAAAAGAGGCAATTTGGAGGCCCTTGCACAAACTGGCTTTATTCTACCTAAGTTGCCCTCCCACAAGTGTGTACTCCGAAAGAGTGTTTAGTGCCGCCGCTCACCTTGTCAGCAATCGGCGTACGAGGTTACATCCAGAAAATGTGGAGAAGATGATGTTCATTAAAATGAATTATAATCAATTCCTCCACGGAGACATTGACCAGCAGCAATTGCCTCCACAAAGTACACAGGGAGCTGAGATGGTGGATTCCAGTGGGGACGAATTGATAATCTGTGAGGAGGGGGATGTACACGGTGATATATCGGAGGATGATGATGAGGTGGACATCTTGCCTCTGTAGAGCCAGTTTGTGCAAGGAGAGATTAATTGCTTCTTTTTTGGGGGGGGTCCAAACCAACCCGTCATATCAGTCACAGTCGTGTGGCAGACCATGTCACTGAAATGATGGGTTGGTTAAAGTGTGCATGTCCTGTTTTGTTTATTCAACATAAGGGTGGGTGGGAGGGCCCAAGGACAATTCCATCTTGCACCTCTTTTTTCTTTTATTTTTCTTTGCGTCATGTGCTGTTTGGGGAGGGTTTTTTGGAAGGGCCATCCTGCGTGACACTGCAGTGCCACTCCTAGATGGGCCCGGTGTTTGTGTCGGCCACTAGGGTCGCTTATCTTACTCACACAGTCAGCTACCTCATTGCGCCTCTTTTTTTCTTTGCGTCATGTGCTGTTTGGGGAGGGTTTTTTGGAAGGGACATCCTGCGTGACACTGCAGTGCCACTCCTAGATGGGCCCGGTGTTTGTGTCGGCCACTAGGGTCGCTTATCTTACTCACACAGTCAGCTACCTCATTGCGCCTCTTTTTTTCTTTGCGGTATGTGCTGTTTGGGGAGGGTTTTTTGGAAGGAACATCCTGCGTGACACTGCAGTGCCACTCCTAGATGGGCCCGGTGTTTGTGTCGGCCACTAGGGTCGCTTATCTTACTCACACAGCTACCTCATTGCGCCTCTTTTTTTCTTTGCGTCATGTGCTGTTTGGGGAGGGTTTTTTGGAAGGGACATCCTGCGTGACACTGCAGTGCCACTCCTAGATGGGCCCGGTGTTTGTGTCGGCCACTAGGGTCGCTTATCTTACTCACACAGCGACCTCGGTGCAAATTTTAGGACTAAAAATAATATTGTGAGGTGTGAGGTATTCAGAATAGACTGAAAATGAGTGGAAATTATGGTTTTTGAGGTTAATAATACTTTGGGATCAAAATGACCCCCAAATTCTATGATTTAAGCTGTTTTTTAGGGTTTTTTGAAAAAAACACCCGAATCCAAAACACACCCGAATCCGACAAAAAAAATTCGGTGAGGTTTTGCCAAAACGCGGTCGAACCCAAAACACGGCCGCGGAACCGAACCCAAAACCAAAACACAAAACCCGAAAAATTTCCGGCTCTCATCTCTAGTGGCCATGTACCCTTAGAAAAAAATACTGGAAAAAATTGTATTTTGAGCACCTCCATGGCCACACTGCAGCCCAGTACACAGCAGCACGTGCTGGGCTGAGGAAAAGAGCAGCAGCAGCTGCTGCCAGGTAAGGGGGAGGGAGTGTGGGCCCCTACTGGACCCTCACTGGACCCCTCCATCAGACATGTGCCCGGGTAATATGTACCCTCCCCTCCCTCTCTCGGCACCACTGGTGACAGAGTCCTGTCTTACTCTCTCTGCTGCAAAACTGTCTGTCTCAGGCAGGCTCAGCTGTGTCTTCTGCTCCAGCGGCAGCTCTGAGTCCTCCTGGCATGTCTGCAGTGGCAGGGCAGATATAAATTGAGACTGAGCGCGGGGCGGGCGGAAAGCGCAGGGCTGTGTGACATCAGCACACCACATCGCGAGGCGGTCGGAGCGTGACGTCAGGTGGACTGTGCAGCCACAAGACTGTGAGTCTGACTTAGCAGCGGGCGCAGCGGGAGGAGTTGTGGAGGAAGAACAGTGACAGCATATCAATGAGTAGCGCAGCTTGCTGGGCTCATGCACGCTGTAGTAGCAGGCGTGACGTGGGGGGGGGGTGCCGGCCATTAGGGGGTGCCTGTGAGCACCAGGTATCCCACCTGGGCACGCCTATGCACACTACAAGATTCCAATTATTTTCAACAGCTCTAAATATCTTAATTCATCAGGTTAATCAATTGGATTTAATAAAAAAAACTGGACTAGCAAGATAGCTTTTTGATATTTAGGTTTTAATTGAATGATTCACGTAAACAATTTGATAATTATATGCAGATGAGTATAATAATGCAATTTATTAGGAACACCTAATTGTCCCAACTAGAAACAATTTCTGAAACTTCTCTGCAACCAAATATAGCTGACAAGAGAGAACAGGAGACCGGCGCAAGGTAAGCTGCCTGTTGATCGTTCTTAAACTGATTTTTAAGCCTAGAACCCCAAACGTCATACCACTGCACTACTAGATGTCTTGGGATAGGCATTGTGTCTAATGAGAGGGGAGGGGCTTGTTCAAAATAAAGTCACAATCTGGAGTTTGCAAATCCCATATGCTGAATGCATTCCAGAGCTGCAGTCTTCTATGCTGTGTATGTATGTGAAGGGATTGGTGCACAAACTCCCCATGCAGTCATGTGCTGCAGATTTATATTTGAGGGGTGGAATGTTGCCATGTTCGATAGCAAGTACAGCCTTACACAACAAGATTGCCCTTGTGCACAAATACTGTGTGCTCCATGACCATATAATACAGTATATGGGTAATCATGGAGGAAAGCAGCTTCAGATGTAGATCTTAGTCAGCCAATCAGATCATTGTCATTATCACCAGTGTTTATTTGCAGATACAGCAGCACCTGCAATTGATCTAGCTACTGGCAGACATACTGTATGGGCATCTATAAGTGAGTCACTCATTATGCAAACACGACCTTATTGTATTTATAATAGATCTCCCCTTTCCTCCCCCATGCCACATCTCCAGAAACTGACAGGCACACATGCCAGCAAATCTGCTATAATAACTTATCTTTCTGGGAGCACAAGGGGATGATATACAGTAGATTGCATTTTTTTATGGCTCTTCCTATCCAGGTTCCAACCCCAAACAGGAGAACCCCCCTCATTATTAAAAGAACTCATCTGGGGAAGTTTAATATTAATTGAAATAGATCATTTACATATATAAATGAATGTACATATCCAGGGGAATGTATTTATACAGTATAGTTTTTCTCTTCAAGAGAAAGTTTTTTTTTTAGTTAAGCACAAAATTTCAAATTAAATTTGCTTGGAATTCCCTTTCAGTACGAACATTTTCCAATTAACCCATTTCAACCCATTTAATCAAATTTTTAGTAATGTTTGAAATTGTTTCACAGTGGTTCTAAAGTTGAAAAAAATTCTGTTACATTCTAGCACTTTATAAAGACTAAAAACATTTGAGAAATTAGGGGCCATACATCTGTGGCCCAATTCCCTGTTCTGAGTATCTAATCTGCCTATTAATAATCAGCGTTCCGTCAGGAAATCTTTAAAAAAAAAAATAATGTTAAATGTTCCTGACTCGCCGATCCTGATCCTATTTTGGTTGGAATAGTCTAATTGAGTATTTCCAGCAAATTGGATTTCCCCAATCCACTGACCAAGGCATCTGCTGAACAGGGAATTGTCCCAATACCTACCTGATGTATGGACCTCTTAAGTTACTACAAGTGAACAGTGTAAAACTCAAATGACTATAAATTGTGTGATATTTTAATATTGTGAAATTTCAGCTCAAAACAAAGTAATAAATCAAACAAATGTAGAAAAATAAAATGAGTAACAATATGAACTGTCTTCAGCAGGCAGAAAGAGCACTTGTTTGTAGTTTATTTTCTAAATGGAACTGCGAACTGTAGATGTGATGTACTGTAACACTACATTGAGAGTTCAGGGATGAAGTAAGAGTTTTCAATCCAATATGACTACCTTGAATAGTTGGAGCATCTTTAATTCATACCTCAGTATTACCTGGCAACATTCTCTTTATTGTAGTCTTACAACATTCTGAATAAAACCAATTGACTTTTTGGGGTGTAATAACAAAAAAATCACCTGTCGGAGATAGCAAAGCAGAACAGTTTTCTGTTACAGGTTGAGAGATAAACTGGAGAAGTTGCCCAAAGTAACCAATCAGCTAATACCTGTCATTTATCTGACATAGTCCTTGACATGGCAGTTAGGAGCTGATTGGATGCTTTGGGCAACTACTCCATTTTACCTCTCTTGATACATCTTCCCATTAGACAAAATTAAGAACTCTGCCACGTTATATAAATACATAGCTAAAAACAGAAACAAAGTAGATAGAAAAAGCACTTGTTGGAGAACTTGTATTAGTCAGGTCATCTTAAAATCAACTAAATATTATAGATAAGCAGAAACAGGGAGGCCAATGTCTACACAAATTGGTCACGCTACTCGACTGTAAACTGGATGGGCAGACATGGAGAAAAGCCAATCTGCATATTTTCAGGTTGCACTTCATTGTCTTCCTGTAGCCTCACTATGGGGTCTATTTACTAAGCCTTGGATGGAGATGAAGTAGATGGAGATAAAGTCCCAGCGAACCAGCTCTTAATTGTCATTTTTCAAACCCAGCCTGTGACATGGCAGTTAGGAGCTGATTGTCTGGAACTTTATTTCCATCCACTTTATCTTCATCTAATGCTTAGTAAATAGACCCCTATGTAACTCCATTTATCTATTAACGTGAAGCATCTGTCTTACCTGTCCCGGGAAGCACGGCCAACAATAGCAGAAACCAAGTCAATGGAATAAAATGTAATGTCCCCATGGTTTGTGTTCCGTGTAAGTCCTTCTGTCCTGATAAATATCCAATGGGAGCATCAACAGGACAAATGCTAAATGGATGAATTCTGCAGGGGTTTTATCTAAGTGTGATGTAGACAAGGGACAACCCATGGATGACTCTTCTCAGTGTATATTCATAGACATTTCCATTTATTCTGCTAAAACAATTAGCTTAAATACTCATAATTCATGGTCAATGAGCTGTGACACATGATGTAAACATGATACTGAATGACTAGTGACTGCAGGAACTTTTGCCTGTACCTATAAATGGAGAAGCGTTCTGGGTATTGACAATAGAATAGGATGTTTTGCCTGTCTTAAAGAAAATTGTCTATCAACAACAAATGTTTGCTGGAATTGAAACCTGTTAATAATTTTACTTATTCTATGTACTGACCAACTAATTTTTTTTTCTGTGATACAAATTATGTATTTATTTAGAGAGCAATATTGAGACCCTCTAGTAGTGTATTATACTAACATGTGAATCTAATTTAGGACTCAGGGCAGGACAGATAGGGCAATAGGGCTGGAGTGCACAAGCAGTCACAAAGCCCACTGGGCTAAGAGTCGCCCTGGGTTTAAGTATATTTCCATATAATTAACATCTTGATTTCATATGATTTAGGCAATTAGAATTATTATTTGTTAGATTTATTGATTTCAGATTCTAAATGCATTAACTGTTGTAGCACTCCGATTATGAAATCACAATCAAATGTCAAGCAGGTTACACACTACTGTGTTATTATTATTATTATTATTATTATTATTATTATTATTATTATTATTATTATTATTATCCTTTATTTATATGTATGTCTCGATAAAGCAAAAAGTATAATGTTTATTTCAAAAATGGTTGCTAAAAATATACTGTAATATAACAAACGTTATAATGTGAATTATCTGTTGTTAAAGCAGATCTAGTCTTATCGGTGATTCGTTAAAGCTTTGAGTGCCACATCTTCATTCTATTTAATATATATATATATATATATATAGATGAAGAAAGATCGGCGGCACTCCAGGACTTCAAAGTAGTAATAAAGATGTGTATTAAAACATCACAAAATACAAACTGTGACCGACGTTTCGGGGCCCGTAGCCCCTTTTTCAAGGTGTACATTCCACTACTCGTTTTTTACTGTTATTTCTGCCCTAGCACTATATGTATTAGAACCTTAGACTGCTGCCATTAGCTTCTGTTTTTTATACACAATTGTGGTTCCCACTGTTTACAGGAAGTGATGTCACACTCCCTGGCCCATGTGACCCCTGTATGTCTGTTATTTAAACCCTGCTTTGCTCTCAGTCCACATCCCCTTGATGAAGTCCTGTGCTATAGGACGAAACGCGTTGAGACTGGAACTTGCTGCTTAACCCTGAACCTCCCAGAGTGGACAGATAAGCTGATTTTACTTGTTTTTCCTGTACGTTTGCTACCTGCATTTGCTTCAGGATTTTACTCCTATTTGCCATACTTTTGTTATTAGATCAGGAGTTGCTGTTTTATCCTTCTTTCCCTGAGTGGACAGATAAGCTGTTTTTATATAATTATCTTGTACGTTTGCTACCTACATTCGCTTCAGGACTGCTATTAAATTGTTTTTTATTTAAGTATTATATTATCTCATTCAATGTCTGGGACCAGCAAGGTTCCTAATTGAGAAATATCTGGTTTATGTAGTACACACTATGTTTCTTTTTCTTTTTTATTTACATGCATCAAAGTGTCATCAGAATTGAAGACGTTTAGAGAGATAAGTTGTTCTCTGAAATATTTATATTATTTCACGTCTCACATGGTGAATTATCACGCATTTAACCATTTGTATGCTAAAAACACCAGTAGGCGCTCTTGTGCACTTCATTTTGTATATATATATATATATATATATATATATAATATATATATATACTGTATTTATTTCATAAGTGTGGCCCTTGTGTACTTTACTCTGTGTTTGTTCGTTGTTCATATTTTTTCCTCAACACCTTGCAGAGTGATGCATCTTCATTTATATATATATATATATATATATATATATATATATATACATATAATAAACAAAGAGACAGCGGCACTCCCAAAGGAATTTTTAAATGGTATTTAGTGAATCTTCAATAACTGCAAATGAGGCACGTGCTGATTCATTCACCGATATTTCAGGGCCAGACCAGCCCAATTATCAAGGTGACAGCATGACAGTGAAAAAAGTAATAACATATATATATATATATATATATATATATATATATATATATTAAACATAATTTGTCAAGTTTAAAATATAAAATTAAAGATCAGCAACCTGAAAATATCTGTGGTGGTAGCAGAAATAAATTTCTGTTACAGCGTGAGGCAAGATGGATTCATCGCCTCAACACAATAGCTCCAGGTGGCCTTAATGAACAACTGTCATTGAATTGCTTCTCCTGATGTCTCTGTGAATGGCTTTCCTGATTCATATGTTGTTATTGTGTATTAACAGATGTATATATACCTTTAGAGGCCATACTATGAGTATATGTTTAATACCGATGCATCGATTGTACCGTTTGATGAAATTGACATATACATCACATGTGCTGTATTGTTAAGTAATGTTATCACTGTTTGTTTATCTCCAAGGTAACCGGCACGCAGCGGGGGACGCGAGCGCGTTACACAGGTGCTGTGCAATGACGTCATCCATCCCCGCTAGCGGACCGGGCCGAGGGGATGCGGCACGCAAGGATTTGGTGGGGTATAAGGTATGTAAATGTATTATTTATGTTGGTCTGACGAAAGTTAATACATAACTGAAACGTTACCTTAACTAGAGCGCAGTCTCTGTGATTCTTTCTACTTGTCAAGTCCTCTTTGAGTGCCACCCATTCGCATTGGATATATATATATATATATATATATATATATGTATACAGGTAATTTTTTTTATTATTTTAGGACTGATTTTAGCCTGTTCCTTACAGGATACCCTAATAAGGTCCTTTATCTACACTTGAACTCCAGGTTAGGCCAGCCACTTGATGGGGGGGGGGGGGGGGTTTACACCACACCTTTATTCACACCTTAATACTTCAATTATATGGGTATATATTTTGACTATAACCACCTGTTCATCTTTTCTGTTCCATTCTTGTATGTTACCAAAACTTAAATTGGTCCAAAATAGTAATTATCATCACATCTGGTTTCAGATATTTCCTATCTTGAAATTCTTTGTAAATCCGTTTGTGATAACTTCATTGAGTACACCTGTATGTGATTCTAACTTGGTATGTACCAACCTTCAAGTCCCTTACTGTGGCACTGTTTGTCTATATTTATTATGTGTCAGTAAGTGCTTTATTTACCACCTAGATTTACCCCTGAAGAAGTCCTACTGATGAAACGCGCCGGTTATTTTATGAATATCATCTGTGTCATCAATTCTGAGGCCTAGTGACGATCACGAGACACAAATTGAGAATACTCAAATGTATTAGTGAGAACAGATGATTTTATGTTTTTGCTGTATACGTATGTCATTTTTTTCTCTACAATCTGCATTGTTTTTACATGATCTGGAATATGCCAAACTTTTAATTAATGAAATCTGTTATTTTCAGGATTACTGTATGATTTATTATGCATTAGGTGGTATATTTGAAATTAAGTAGGAGAATGTATTAGTGCCCTCAGATCTTGTTCTTCTATATACTTTATATATTTAATAAATGTTGCCTTGTGTACTTTACTCCGTGTTTGTTCTTTGTTCATATTTTTTTCTCAGTACCCTGCGGGACCGGGCACCTTTTATTGGGATTTATGAATTTTTACACACATTTAAAGATATAATTGGTTTAGCTTGTTTGCCCAGTACTTCCATTCTAATTTAATTTCACAGGATATGTTAATAAGTACTTTTTAAGCTGTTGTTGCCGCTTTGATGATAAATTTGGAGAAAAGTTGGCAGGAGATACCATAATTACATCTGTGCCAGTCTGTGGTGTGGACAGTCTTCTTTCTCTTTTATTTGCTATTATATAATAGAGTGGTTCTCTCTATTCTCAGTGCCTATATTCCGAAACTTGCAGCACCAGATATAACTTCTAACAATGTCACATACAGTATATAGAAAGCGGCTTGTGCTTTCATTTCATTCATCACCTAGCCTGCCACCTTCTTATATCTAATATCTTTGGTTAAGCCTGAAAGACGATCACTTTGCTGCATGAACCTGGTATTTTTCTATATGCGTTTTTGGCATTCTGTAAATCAGTAGTCAACATGTAATGAAATAAATATATAATTATGGTTTTATCCTGCGCTCACCTTCCTTGGGTATTGGTTGTGGCAGCAAAATTGCAGATGAGGCTGAACCCCCAACCTCACAATTAGAGATGAGCGGGTTCGGTTCCTCGGAATCCGAACCCGCCCGAACTTCATGTTTTTTTTCACGGGTCCGAGCGACTCGGATCTTCCCGCCTTGCTCGGTTAGCCCGAGCGCGCCCGAACGTCATCATGACGCTGTCGGATTCTCGCGAGACTCGGATTCTATATAAGGAGCCGCGCGTCGCCGCCATTTTCACACGTGCATTGAGATTGATAGGGAGAGGACGTGGCTGGCGTCCTCTCCATTTAGATTAGAAGAGAGAGAGTGAGATTGATTTGAGACAGAGACACTTGATTTACTGGAGCTTAGGAGTACTGTAGAGAGTGCAGAGTTTAGTAGTGACTGACCACAGTGACCACCAGACAGTGCAGTTTTATTTAATATAATCCGTTCTCTGCCTGAAAAAAACGATACACAGTGACTCAGTCACATACCATATCTGTGTGCACTGCTCAGCCCAGTGTGCTGCATCATCTATGTATATATCTGACTGTGCTCACACAGCTTATAATTGTGGGGGAGACTGGGGAGCAGTGCCAGTTATAGGTTATAGCAGGAGCCAGGAGTACATATTATTAAAATTAAACAGTGCACACTTTTGCTGCAGGAGTGCCACTGCCAGTGTGACTGACCAGTGACCTGACCACACTGACCACCAGTATAGTTAGTAGTATACTATATTGTGATTGCCTGAAAAAGTTAAACACTCGTCGTGTGACTTGTGTGGTGTTTTTTTTTTTATTCTATAAAAAACTCATTCTGCTGACAGACAGTGTCCAGCAGGTCCGTCATTATATAATATATACCTGTCCGGCTGCAGTAGTGATATATATATATTTTTTATATCATTATTTATCATCCAGTCGCAGCAGACACAGTACGGTAGTTCACGGCTGTAGCTACCTCTGTGTCGGCACTCGGCAGTCCATCCATAATTGTATACCACCTACCCGTGGTTTTTTTTTCTTTCTTCTTTATACATACATACTACATCTCTTTATCAACCAGTCTATATTAGCAGCAGACACAGTACAGTAGTACACGGCTGTAGCTACCTCTGTGTCGGCACTCGGCAGTCCATCCATAATTGTATACCACCTACCCGTGGTTTTTTTTTCTTTCTTCTTTATACATACATACTACATCTCTTTATCAACCAGTCTATATTAGCAGCAGACACAGTACAGTACGGTAGTCCACGGCTGTAGCTACTTCTGTGTCGGCACTCGGCAGTCCGTCCATAATTGTATACCACCTACCCGTGGTTTTTTTTCTTTCTTCTTTATACATACATACTACATCTCTTTATCAACCAGTCTATATTAGCAGCAGACACAGTACAGTAGTCCACGGCTGTAGCTACCTCTGTGTCGGCACTCGGCAGTCCATCCATAATTGTATACCACCTACCCGTGGTTTTTTTTTTCTTTCTTCTTTATACATACTACATCTCATTATCAACCAGTCTATATTAGCAGCAGACACAGTACGGTAGTCCACGGCTGTAGCTACCTCTGTGTCGGCACTCGGCAGTCCGTCCATAATTGTATACCACCTACCTGTGGTTTTTTTTTCTTTCTTCTTTATACATACTACATCTCATTATCAACCAGTCTATATTAGCAGCAGACACAGTACGGTAGTCCACGGCTGTAGCTACCTCTGTGTCGGCACTCGGCAGTACATCCATAATTGTATACCACCTACCCGTGGTTTTTTTTTCTTTCTTCTTTATACATACTACATCTCATTATCATCCAGTCTATATTAGCAGCAGACACAGTACAGTAGTCCACGGCTGTAGCTACCTCTGTGTCGGCACTCGGCAGTCCATCCATAATTGTATACCACCTACCCGTGGTTTTTTTTTCTTTCTTCTTTATACATACATACTACATCTCATTATCATCCAGTCTATGGCCCTCATTCCGAGTTGTTCGCTCGGAGATTTTCATCGCATCGCAGTGAGAATTCTCTTAGTGCGCATGCGTAATGTTCGCACTGCGCATGCGCCAAGTAACTTTACTATGAAGAAAGTTTTTTAACTCACGGCTTTTTCGTCGCTCCGGAGAACGCATTGTGATTGACAGGAAATGGGTGTTACTGGGCGGATGTACGGCGTTTTAGGGGCGTGTGGTTGGAAACGCTACCGTTTCCGGAAAAAACGCAGGCGTGTCTGGAGAAACGGTGGGAGTGCCTGGGCGAACGCTGGGTGTGTTTATGACGTCAGCCGGGACCGAAAAGCACTGAACTGATCGCACAGGCAGAGTAAGTCTGAAGCTACTCTAAAACTGCTAACTCGTTTGTGATCGCAATAATGCGCATACATCGGTCGCACATTTAAGATGTTTAGATTCACTCCCAGTAGGCGGCGGCTTAGCGTGTGTAACTCTGCTAAAATCGCCTTGCGTGCGAACAACTCGGAATGAGGGCCTATATTAGCAGCAGACACAGTACAGTACAATAGTCCACGGCTGTAGCTACCTCTGTGTCGGCACTCGGCAGTCCATCCATAATTGTATACTAGTATCCATCCATCTCCATTGTTTACCTGAGGTGCCTTTTAGTTGTGCCTATTAAAATATGGAGAACAAAAATGTTGAGGTTCCAAAATTAGGGAAAGATCAAGATCCACTTCCACCTCGTGCTGAAGCTGCTGCCACTAGTCATGGCCGAGACGATGAAATGCCAGCAACGTCGTCTGCCAAGGCCGATGCCCAATGTCATAGTACAGAGCATGTCAAATCCAAAACACCAAATATCAGTAAAAAAAGGACTCCAAAACCTAAAATAAAATTGTCGGAGGAGAAGCGTAAACTTGCCAATATGCCATTTACCACACGGAGTGGCAAGGAACGGCTGAGGCCCTGGCCTATGTTCATGGCTAGTGGTTCAGCTTCACATGAGGATGGAAGCACTCAGCCTCTCGCTAGAAAACTGAAAAGACTCAAGCTGGCAAAAGCACCGCAAAGAACTGTGCGTTCTTCGAAATCCCAAATCCACAAGGAGAGTCCAATTGTGTCGGTTGCGATGCCTGACCTTCCCAACACTGGACGTGAAGAGCATGCGCCTTCCACCATTTGCACGCCCCCTGCAAGTGCTGGAAGGAGCACCCGCAGTCCAGTTCCTGATAGTCAGATTGAAGATGTCAGTGTTGAAGTACACCAGGATGAGGAGGATATGGGTGTTGCTGGCGCTGGGGAGGAAATTGACAAGGAGGATTCTGATGGTGAGGTGGTTTGTTTAAGTCAGGCACCCGGGGAGACACCTGTTGTCCGTGGGAGGAATATGGCCGTTGACATGCCTGGTGAAAATACAAAAAAAATCAGCTCTTCGGTGTGGAAGTATTTCACCAGAAATGCGGACAACATTTGTCAAGCCATGTGTTCCCTTTGTCAAGCTGTAATAAGTAGGGGTAAGGACGTTAACCACCTCGGAACATCCTCCCTTATACGTCACCTGCAGCGCATTCATAATAAGTCAGTGACAAGTTCAAAAACTTTGGGCGACAGCGGAAGCAGTCCACTGACCAGTAAATCCCTTCCTCTTGTAACCAAGCTCACGCAAACCACCCCACCAACTCCCTCAGTGTCAATTTCCTCCTTCCCCAGGAATGCCAATAGTCCTGCAGGCCATGTCACTGGCAATTCTGACGAGTCCTCTCCTGCCTGGGATTCCTCCGATGCATCCTTGCGTGTAACGCCTACTGCTGCTGGCGCTGCTGTTGTTGCTGCTGGGAGTCGATGGTCATCCCAGAGGGGAAGTCGTAAGCCCACTTGTACTACTTCCAGTAAGCAATTGACTGTCCAACAGTCCTTTGCGAGGAAGATGAAATATCACAGCAGTCATCCTGCTGCAAAGCGGATAACTGAGGCCTTGACAACTATGTTGGTGTTAGACATGCGTCCGGTATCCGCCGTTAGTTCACAGGGAACTAGACAATTTATTGAGGCAGTGTGCCCCCGTTACCAAATACCATCTAGGTTCCACTTCTGTAGGCAGGCGATACCGAGAATGTACACGGACGTCAGAAAAAGACTCACCAGTGTCCTAAAAAATGCAGTTGTACCCAATGTCCACTTAACCACGGACATGTGGACAAGTGGAGCAGGGCAGCGTCAGGACTATATGACTGTGACAGCCCACTGGGTAGATGTATGGACTCCCGCCGCAAGAACAGCAGTGGCGGCACCAGTAGCAGCATCTCGCAAACGCCAACTCTTTCCTAGGCAGGCTACGCTTTGTATCACCGCTTTCCAGAATACGCACACAGCTAAAAACCTCTTACGGCAACTGAGGAAGATCATCGCAGAATGGCTTACCCCAATTGGACTCTCCTGTGGATTTGTGGCATCGGACAACGCCAGCAATATTGTGTGTGCATTAAATATGGGCAAATTCCAGCACGTCCCATGTTTTGCACATACCTTGAATTTGGTGGTGCAGAATTTTTTAAAAAACGACAGGGGCGTGCAAGAGATGCTGTCGGTGGCCAGAAGAATTGCGGGACACTTTCGGCGTACAGGCACCACGTACAGAAGACTGGAGCACCACCAAAAACTACTGAACCTGCCCTGCCATCATCTGAAGCAAGAAGTGGTAACGAGGTGGAATTCAACCCTCTATATGCTTCAGAGGTTGGAGGAGCAGCAAAAGGCCATTCAAGCCTATACAATTGAGCACGATATAGGAGGTGGAATGCACCTGTCTCAAGTGCAGTGGAGAATGATTTCAACGTTGTGCAAGGTTCTGATGCCCTTTGAACTTGCCACACGTGAAGTCAGTTCAGACACTGCCAGCCTGAGTCAGGTCATTCCCCTCATCAGGCTTTTGCAGAAGAAGCTGGAGACATTGAAGGAGGAGCTAACACGGAGCGATTCCGCTAGGCATGTGGGACTTGTGGATGGAGCCCTTAATTCGCTTAACAAGGATTCACGGGTGGTCAATCTGTTGAAATCAGAGCACTACATTTTGGCCACCGTGCTCGATCCTAGATTTAAAACCTACCTTGGATCTCTCTTTCCGGCAGACACAAGTCTGCTGGGGTTGAAAGACCTGCTGGTGAGAAAATTGTCAAGTCAAGCGGAACGCGACCTGTCAACATCTCCTCCTTCACATTCTCCCGCAACTGGGGGTGCGAGGAAAAGGCTCAGAATTCCGAGCCCACCCGCTGGCGGTGATGCAGGGCAGTCTGGAGCGACTGCTGATGCTGACATCTGGTCCGGACTGAAGGACCTGACAACGATTACGGACATGTCGTCTACTGTCACTGCATATGATTCTCTCAACATTGAAAGAATGGTGGAGGATTATATGAGTGACCGCATCCAAGTAGGCACGTCACACAGTCCGTACTTATACTGGCAGGAAAAAGAGGCAATTTGGAGGCCCTTGCACAAACTGGCTTTATTCTACCTAAGTTGCCCTCCCACAAGTGTGTACTCCGAAAGAGTGTTTAGTGCCGCCGCTCACCTTGTCAGCAATCGGCGTACGAGGTTACATCCAGAAAATGTGGAGAAGATGATGTTCATTAAAATGAATTATAATCAATTCCTCCGCGGAGACATTGACCAGCAGCAATTGCCTCCACAAAGTACACAGGGAGCTGAGATGGTGGATTCCAGTGGGGACGAATTGATAATCTGTGAGGAGGGGGATGTACACGGTGATATATCGGAGGATGATGATGAGGTGGACATCTTGCCTCTGTAGAGCCAGTTTGTGCAAGGAGAGATTAATTGCTTCTTTTTTGGGGGGGTCCAAACCAACCCGTCATATCAGTCACAGTCGTGTGGCAGACCCTGTCACTGAAATGATGGGTTGGTTAAAGTGTGCATGTCCTGTTTATACAACATAAGAGTGGGTGGGAGGGCCCAAGGACAATTCCATCTTGCACCTCTTTTTTCTTTTATTTTTCTTTGCGTCATGTGCTGTTTGGGGAGGGTTTTTTGGAAGGGCCATCCTGCGTGACACTGCAGTGCCACTCCTAGATGGGCCCGGTGTTTGTGTCGGCCACTAGGGTCGCTTATCTTACTCACACAGTCAGCTACCTCATTGCGCCTCTTTTTTTCTTTGCGTCATGTGCTGTTTGGGGAGGGTTTTTTGGAAGGGCCATCCTGCGTGACACTGCAGTGCCACTCCTAGATGGGCCCGGTGTTTGTGTCGGCCACTAGGGTTGCTTATCTTACTCACACAGTCAGCTACCTCATTGCGCCTCTTTTTTTCTTTGCGTCATGTGATGTTTGGGGAGGGTTTTTTGGAAGGGCCATCCTACGTGACACTGCAGTGCCACTCCTAGATGGGCCCGGTGTTTGTGTCGGCCACTAGGGTCGCTTATCTTACTCACACAGTCATCTACCTCATTGCGCCTCTTTTTTTCTTTGCGTCATGTGCTGTTTGGGGAGGGTTTTTTGGAAGGGCCATCCTGCGTGACACTGCAGTGCCACTCCTAGATGGGCCCGGTGTTTGTGTCGGCCACTAGGGTCGCTTATCTTACTCACACAGTCAGCTACCTCATTGCGCCTCTTTTTTTCTTTGCGTCATGTGCTGTTTGGGGAGGGTTTTTTGGAAGGGACATCCTGCGTGACACTGCAGTGCCACTCCTAGATGGGCCCGGTGTTTGTGTCGGCCACTAGGGTCGCTTATCTTACTCACACAGCTACCTCATTGCGCCTCTTTTTTTCTTTGCGTCATGTGCTGTTTGGGGAGGGTTTTTTGGAAGGGACATCCTGCGTGACACTGCAGTGCCACTCCTAGATGGGCCCGGTGTTTGTGTCGGCCACTAGGGTCGCTTATCTTACTCACACAGCGACCTCGGTGCAAATTTTAGGACTAAAAATAATATTGTGAGGTGTGAGGTATTCAGAATAGACTGAAAATGAGTGTAAATTATGGTTTTTGAGGTTAATAATACTTTGGGATCAAAATGACCCCCAAATTCTATGATTTAAGCTGTTTTTTAGGGTTTTTTGAAAAAAACACCCGAATCCAAAACACACCCGAATCCGACAAAAAAAATTCGGTGAGGTTTTGCCAAAACGCGGTCGAACCCAAAACACGGCCGCGGAACCGAACCCAAAACCAAAACACAAAACCCGAAAAATTTCCGGCGCTCATCTCTACTCACAATACAATGACAAAAAGGAGTTTTGCAACTGCGCCTGGAAAGTATATGAGTTTGCAATGTTTAGTAATATACTTGTTTTATTAACTAATCAAGATAAGCTATATAATGTAAATGCAAACAAATTTGCTGACTCTTATTGATATGAAAAATAAGTAAGAAAAAGAAAAGAGGAAGAAAAAAATGCAAGAAGAAAATTATTGATTGATGCAGAGAAGATAAACAACGATATTGAAAAAACTTATAAAAATAAAAACAAGCAAAGACATAAACAAAAAAAAAAAAGGGGGGGCCTTTGTAGATACTTTGTATATGCGTGCATACACAAAATATCATGGGGTCAACTGTAATGTCCAAGTGTTATGCTTGAAAGGAACGTGGCGTACCACTTCCTTATTAACGCACTTGATGTTTGATAAATTGTCTGTTACTGTATTCCTTCACACAGTCCTGATTGGATGTATGTTCCAAGGTGAATTAACGTTCCTCTGTGTTAATAATAAGTCTATTGCAAGTAGTGATAGTGGGCAAATGTCCTTTATGGGATTCTTTGGTCCAGCGGCGTTAAGGTGAAAAGGGGGTACCCCCGGTGGGTGAACGGGGGGAATCTCAGAGGGATTGGTAATAATTGGCTCCGGACTGGCCGCTGTCTGACCTCCGTCTGGAATGGTGGAAAAACGCCTGTTTATACAGACGCCGTCCACCAGCCTGATAGGAGGGACGCGATCCTGTCTCTGAAGGGGAAAGTAACACCGGCTTAGAGACCCGAACGGGACTGTCCGCCGTGCACTCCCCCCTTTTTACAGAGCTTTTACCTGAGTCTCCTGTGATCGTATCCAGACACCCGTCTCCACTCGGCTTCACCTTGCGTCCTCCGTCTCCTGGTGCTGAATCTGCTTCCTGGTTGTCAGGACTTGCGGTCACGTGACTCCGAGCTCCGTTCTGGTCTCTGTGCGCCTCCGGAGTCACCTGCACGCCAGAGGTGCTGGGCTGTGTGAAGTGGATAATACAGCTATCAAGTTGAAGAGTATTGTGTTGTTCACTGGATCTGTATTGCTCCTACGCGTATCGACCCATGTGGGTCTTCGTCAGGAAGCTGTGGCCTCGATTTCTGGCCCTCCTCCATAACATCCTCAGTTGTGTTGCCGGCGGCGGATTGCTACTCAGCCTCGAACAGTGCTGTCTCCCATGGCTGCCACTATTCCTGACACCCTAGGATTGGGGCTCTGTCCCCGCGACTAGGCTTGCCCGCCATCTTGGATGGCTTCATTGAGATGGGACTGCACGCAGGTGAGATGTCTCTTCTTACCAAGGACCCCACACTCTACTAATAAAGAGGTGAACAGTAGCGGGAATTGGGTCCCCTTCTATGCTGGTGGTAGCATGTTCTGTGTCCTAACACACAGTAGTGTAGCCTGCCAAATACAGGGAGCAGAAATTAACCCCCTAGAGCTCCAGACTGGCGTTTCTGACCCACCTCTCCCATCTCCTCTGTAAGGCTGCCTGAGGCTCCCAATATATCAGTTTGGCCCCCTCTATGCAGTACATCCCAAGTTGTAAAATTAGCGGCCCAATAAGACACACCAGACCTCCCTGCAGGTCATGACCCATTAACTCCACGGCTGTCTCTGGAGGCAATACAGGTGTCAGCTGGACCACACATTGAGCAGTCCAACAGAACCTGCTACATACTGCTCCAGTCTTCTACATTTGGCCCGCCTGCCTAGTGATTACCTGCTGCTGTTGACAGCTCCATTGTGGCCTGCTGTTTTTGCCTGTTGTGTCCTAATTTCTGCTTCCTAACCGCATAGACCTCCTCCTAATTACCCCTTTTGTGAGGAATTCTTAACCTCTTGGTGCCAACATCACCTGTAATAACTTTCTAAATCTGCCTCCTTACCCCTCTTGGCCTTGAGCTACACCAGCGGAGCAAATCCCCCCTTTATTTTTGTGTTACTTTCCCCTGCTCCCTGCCTCTCCATAAGATTTCTAAGGGAGGCAATAAATCCTCAGGTGGTGATCTCGCTCCGTTTCTCTCTAAACATCATACACTGGCCGGAGCAAGTTCTGATACAAATGGACATTCCCGTGACCGCTTCATCTCTTGCTCCAACAAGAATCTGAGGACGATGACCTTGCACCTATAACCCGTTGGGACATTCTCTTATCAAAGAGGTTAAGGATGTGAAAACCACCGTGCAAGCTCTTCACTCCTTGAAATCAATATTGCAGAAAATGGTGGTAGGACTGACCAGCTTGAGAAATGGGTGGATGAAGTGATGACAATCCATAGATACTGACATTGGTAAGCTCCGACAGGATGTCTCCCAACTACTAGAAGACTATAAAGACCAAGACAAAAGAGCACAGAAAAACAACTTGAGAATTTGGGGAATCCCCAAAGAAGTTGAGCTCTATTTTAAATGCCTCTTTGCTCACCTATCACCTGAGACTCCAGAAGACTATATCCTCCAGGATCATGCTCACCAAGCCCTGCGTCCTCATTCCCAACAATCATCTCAACCCAGGGAGGTCATCATCAGGGTATATGGGCATTAGGTTCACACCACTTAGGTCAACAATCATTAGGTCAACCACTATAGGTTGACATGCATTAGGTCAAAAGGATCACTAAGTCAACATGGTCATTAGGTCGACATGTACTAGGTCGACAGGTCAAAAGGTCAACTTGAGTTTTTCACATTTTTTTCTTCAATTTTTTAACTTTTTCATACTTTACGATCCACGTGGACTACAACTTGGAACAGTAACCTGTGCTGAGCGCAGCAAGCCACCTTGCCCGAAGCATGGCAAGTGAAGCGAGCAATCGAAGGGGACATGGTGCACTAATTGGGGTTCCCCATCACATTATGAAGAAAACGACACCAAAAAAGTACAAAAACTCATGTCGACCTTTTGAACTGTCGACCTAGTACATGTCGACCTAATGGCCATTTCAACTTAGTGACCCTGTCAACCTAATGCATGTTGACCTATAGTGGTCAACCTAATGACTGTCGACCTAAGTTGTGTCGACCCAACGACCCATACCCATCCTCAGAATGCACTACTTCTTAGTTGTGTCTCCTGTCGCTGTGCCCCCTGTAGTTGTGCCTTCTGCTGCTGTGCCCACAGTAGTTGTGTCCCCTGTCGCTGTCAAACACGCACACAGAAGAAAAAAACAATAGTTACCACTGCCCCGCTCCTGCTTCCCGACCGCTGCTGCTGCTCCGTCTGGCCGCCGCGGCTTCTCTCTATGGGAGAGACGTCATGACGGTTCTCCCATAGCAGCGCCGCACAGACACTAGAGATCAATAATGACCTCTAGTGTCTGTCACTGGAGCCGGCTGCAGTGGATGCCCACACAGCCCACAGCATGTGCTGCAGGCGGGGTGTGGGTAGGAGGTGGTGCCTGCGGGGTGAATGTGGCCGCGCCCCCAGGCCGCAGCATCCTGGGCACAGGCACTGCTTGCCCACACCAAGAACCGCTCCTGACTAGATGGTCTCTATAAATGTACAGTTTCCAATGGCATCTGGAGTTTCTGTAAACCTTATAATGCTACACACACTACTCCAGGGCTGGACTGGCCATCTGGCACTTCTGGCATATGGTCCGGTCCCTCAGAGAGCCGGGAAGGCTGCGTGCAGTGCAGCCAGCTGTCTGGGTCAGCCACCCCCAACGGTCTCCATGGAAATGGGGGCTTGCCGCGCGTCCACGCCCCTGGACTCACAGCGCATCCCAGCAAGCATTGCCATGGTGATGGGGGGCGTGCCACGAGACCACACCACCATGACTCGCCACACGCCACTATACAATGTTATGGCGTGCCCCCCGTGATGTACGCGCAGTTCCTGTGACGAGCGCGCATGCCTTCAGCGCGTGCACGTGTTCACGACTGCCCGGGACGAAATGGAGGTCCAGTCCGTCACTGTGCTGCTCCGTGCAAAAAGTCACTACAATATGTCAAGTTGCTCTCAGAGCCCAGAATTAAACACTGCTTGAAACTCTTGATCCTTATCAATGTTATCTATGTTATAACAGGCTAGTCACCAATAAAAGTCTACAGCATGACATGAAGTAAGATCCTTCACTTATTCTCCACCAATAGTCAGGGTGAGCACTGTATCAACTCAGTTCGGGTATGTGTGTTACACGTCAGTATGAGGAGATTATACTCTACTACAGAGGGTATTTGGCTTACGTGACTCCTGGAGTTACTCGAGTGCCGGGTCTTCTGGCAGTTCTACTCCACCTCTGGATCAGATCACTGACATTCCCATTATCTGTCCTCTCAGTAACAGCCTGATTCCCACACACTGCAGCAGTCCAACAGGGATCATGTGGTCTGGGAGAAGGGATTGGTCAGGTTCCTCCCCAAACTTCGTAACTGCGCCGTTTTTATATGGGTGTGATCCTCTACACACAGTCCCTCACAAATGCTGCTGTTCCTCTCTGCAAGCAGCTTTCTTGAAGCTCAATCTCAACCTCCTCACTCTCTCTCACAGCATGCTCCAAGTGCTCCCTCAGGCTCCTCCCCAAACAGCCTCTCCTTTTGGGGTTTTTTCCATCTCTCTCTGAGCACATGTTGCTTCTAGTTGTTAGCTTCTGGGTCCTAAAGTCCTTCCCCTTTCACAGCTCCTGTAAGTCACATAGTAACATAGTATCTGAGGTTGAAAAAAGACAATTGTTCATCGAGTTCAACCTATTAGTGGTCTCCTATGCATGATGATTTGTCTAAAATTTTGACTGATGCTGATGTCTGCCGTTGCATTTTATCGCTTTTTATAGTAACTATAGTGCGTGACTATGCACCATAACCCTGGATATCTTTATCCATTAGGAATTTATCTAACCCATTCTTAAAGGTGTTGACAGAGTCCGCCATTACAACTCCCTCAGGCAGGGAATTCCAAACCCGTATTGTCCTTACCGTGAAAAAGCCTTTACAACGTATTGTGCGGAATCTCCTCTCCTCTAACCTGAGCGAGTGTCCACGAGTCCTATGTGTTGATCTGGCCAAAAACAGGTCCCACACAAGCTCTGTATATTGTTCCCTTATATATTTGTAGATGTTGATCATATCCCCTCTTAGTCTCCTCTTTTCCAATGTAAACATGCCTAGTTTTTCAAGCCTTTCCTTGTATTCCATCGTCTCCATGCCCTTAATTAGTTTGGTCACCCTCCTCTGAACCTTTTCTAGCTCCAGGATATCCTTTTTGTAGTACGGTGCCCAGAATTGTACACAGTATTCAAGATGTGGTCTCACTAATGATTTATATAACGGAAGTATAACACCCTCGTCCCTTGCATCAATTCCCCATTTTATGCATGCTAGTATCTTATTAGCCTTCTTTGCTGCCATCCTACTTTGGGAACTGCTGCTTAGTTTGCTATCTATGTGAATCCCTAAGTCTTTTTTCAGTACAGTATCCCCTAATTTTACCCCATTCAGTATGTAGGTGTTATTTTTGTTCTTGCTACCACAGTGCATTACCCTACACTTGTCTGTGTTGAAGCACATTTTCCATTTAGCTGCCCATGCTTCTAATTTAACTAAGTCATTCTGAAGAGACTCAGCATCCTCCTCTGTATATATAGCCTTACACAATTTGGTATCATCTGCAAATATTGACACCATGCTCTCTAGACCTTCTGTTAGGTCGTTAATGAAAATGTTGAACAATAGCGGTCCTAATACCAAGCCTTGCAGCACACCACTTAACACTTCAGTCCAATTTGAAAGAGATCCATTAACCACAACGCGCTGTTCTCTATTATCTAACCAATTCTTGACCCAAGTGCATACAGTGCTTCCTAACCCTATTTCTTGTAGCGTGTAGATAAGTCGCATGTGGGGTACTGTGTCGAAAGCTTTGGCAAAGTATAAAAAAGATTACATCCACCTCTTTACCCTGATCGAGGTTTGTAATTACTGTTTCATAAAAACCAAGTAAGTTGGTTTGACAGGATCTGTCCTTCACGAATCCATGTTGATTCCTTTTAATGATTTTATTGGCTTCAAGGAACTTCTGAATACTATCCCTTAGAATACCTTCCAGTACTTTCCCCACTATAGATGTAAGACAAACTGGTCTCTAGTTACCCGGTTCAGCTTTACTTCCCTTTTTGAATATAGGCACTACTTCAGCTATACGCCAGTCTTTGGGATCCATACCTGATACAGTATAACTGAATCCTTAAAGATCAAAAATACCGGTTTTGCCAGTTCAGAGTGAAGCTACATAAGAACCCTTGGGTGAATTCTATCGGGCCCCGGTGACTTTAACCTTTAAATGTTTTAATCAGTCACAGACTACCTCCTCACTTAAATAAGTACCTATCAGTGGGATATTCTCATTATTGAGATTGTGTGTTAGTCCCTGAATTGGGTCCTCTCTAGTAAATACTATTGAAAAAAAAATCATTAAGTTTGTCCGCAATCATTATAATTTTTGATTATGACTCCCGACTTGTCTTTTACAGGGCCTATACTCTCCTTTTTTAGTCCCTGGAGAGTTTATTTTTCAGGGGTGCCACAAAGGTGCTGCAGTTTGGAAACTAGTATTCACAGCAGATACTGGAGACCCCAGGAGCCTTGCAAATGATCATCGCAGATTGGCAGCCGCCAAAGACCCCTTGCCAGAGGACCCGACGGACCCACAGCAGCAACCACAGTGACACTGGTGAGTGTTTAGGATGCCGATGCTGGTCGCGCGTCCTGACACCCCCCCCCCACACACACACACACACACACACACACACACACACACGCACACACACGCACACACACACTCATTGCCACTCATTCTCACCCAGAATTATGCTGCAAACTGTAACCTGATGCATTTCATGCCTGCAACCACACTGCCAAAAAACGTGGCATTGCAAGTTTATTTGCTCGTCACCTTACATTTGAACCTATTGATATCCATGCTGATAAAAAGGGCCATTTCCTCATATTAGTAGGGAAATTAAATAATAAACTATGTAAACTATTTACATTCGTTAATGTTTATGCTCCTAACCAGTGACAAAATCTATTTTATTTTCCTAAGATTCACTCCTTACCAGATTTCGACAGGGGTAACTAATTGTTGCTGGAGGCTTCAACTTGGTTCTAAATCCCACTCTGGACTGTTCTACCCTTGCAGCCTCGCCCTCTTCTGCATCGAACTCCCCACTTTCCAAGACTCCCCACTTTCCAAGACTCTCCTCCACCTCATGAAATCCCAGCTTCTTTATGATTCCTGGAGACTTTTCACTTATTAATTTCTTAACACTATTTCTCTATTTTAATTGCATTTCATTTTTGTATCACTTTCTCTATAGCTTCGGCTTCCTAAATACTACTTTATTAACACTATAGTTTTTTCACTGGTATGCTACGCTGGGCTTTCTGGCTTATGCTGGAGTTTTGGGGTGCCACACCCTGCACCTAGATATAGCGCTAGGGACCCCAAATATACAGAGACGCCTTGATGCGGCTTTGGGGCTTATTCACACATTTGCGCAAATATGTGTAACGAAGATCTCATTCACCCACTTATTTGGTCAGATCATGCCCCTATATCTTCTGACATTTCAGGCCTGCATACTCACTTGCCTTATGATGCATCTCAATGACTCCTTGTTGCACAATCCTGAAACAATGTCCTATCTTCAAACCCAGCTATCAAACTATTTTACTTTAAACAATTCCCCAGATGTCTCTGGATCCAATCTTTGGTTGGTTCATAAAGCGGTCTTATGAGAACATTTCATTAGTATGACTTCCAGGAACAAAAAGGAAACTCTCAACCAGATTAATAAGCTAAACTCAACAATTTAGAATTTGGAACACAAATCTTCTTCTGACCTTACTGCTTTCTGCTACCTTCTTCTTTCCAGACAAGTGGCTATACGTCTCAAATGGCTCTGCCAGTCCTTTTATGAATAAGGAGACAAAGCTGAGAGACTTCTAGCATCACGTCTTCATTCTACCAAGGCTCGCAATACATCATATTGAGACATGATTCCCATGGTCAGTTACTCCACGACCCCACAGCTATTAGAACTGCCTTTCAAGGTTATTACACTGACCTTTATAATCTATCGCCTCCCGCCACCGCCCAAACATCCTCACCCCACTCTGATCTGTTTCTTATTTTCTTGCCAACTCCAACCTCCCAAAATTATCTCAATCAGCTCTGGAACTTCTTAATGCTGACATTTTTATAGAAGGAACTGACCAGACTATAAATGTTGAAAAGCAGGGCAAATCCCCTGGATTTAAGGCAGCCTGTTATAAAAATTTCTCAGACTTGCTGCTCCCTCATCTACACATTATTTTTAACAAGGTTCTCAATGGCAATTCTTTCCCTCCTGAGATGTTGGAAGCCAGGATAGTGGTAATTCCAAAAGAGGGTAAATTTCATCTTATTTGTACCAACTATAGTCCAATATCTCTCTTAATTCTAGATTTAAAGTTGTTTGCTAAAATTCTTGCAACCCGTTTAAACCCCTTTCTCCTTTCTCTGGCCCATTACGACCAAGTAGGGTTTATCCCAGGCCACCAGGTGAGGGCAATACATAATGTGCCATTGATCTTATCCATGTCACTCCAAGAAATCCCCTACTATCTTTCTCTCCTTAGATGCTGAAAAGGTGTTTGATAGGATCTCCTAGAGTTTTCTGTAAGTTGCCTTGGAGGCTTATGGCATGTCTGGTGACTATCTCACTGGTCTTCTGGCACTGTACTTTGCTCCCTTGGACACAATTCTGATTAATGGTCTTCCATCTGCCCCAATATACATTCATAATGGTACGAGGCAGGGTTGCCTCTTATCCCTTCTGGTATTTAGCCTTATAATTGAACAACTAGCTTCTCAACTTAGATCCCATCCTGACATACATGGTATACAGGTGGGTGCAACTAGTTTCAAGATCTCCCTCTTTGCAGGTGATATCCTACTATCTCTGACCCAACCAATGATTTCCTTCCTAACCTTTTTACTTTCCTTCACTCCTACTGTATTGTCTCTGGCTATAAGATTATAGATTAACTACTCTAAATCAGAATTCATGCTGCTCTGCGTTCCCCATGGAGATGCTGAAATCTTCAGGACTAGTTTTAACTTTAAATGGCAGCCCAAGAAGATCAAATACGCGGGGACCTACCTAACTTCTTGTTGACTCTCACTTTCGGGAAAACTTCCCACCTCTTTTTTCTAGAATGCAGACCAATCTAGCGACATGGAATCAACTTATTATCCCATGGTTGGGAAGGATCATAGCTGTCAAGATGAATGTCCTAAATGGCTCTATCTTTTTCAGACAGTCTCTGTAGCTGTTCCCGCCATTTTTCTCAGGAACATTCAAAGGCTCTTATTCTTTTCATTTTGAATCATAGACCCCTACGAATTGCTGCTAAGAGTCTTGGGAGATCAGTTCCGTGTGGTGGTCGGGGTCTACCTGATGTCAAGCTCTATTATTTGGCTTCCTACATCTCTCATATTTTCGCTTCTTATTCTCCTCTGGGCTCTACTTCCTGGCTCAATATTGAATTGGCCTTTGTTAGACTCCCAGATCTGACCCCATACGTAGCCTACCTTTGATATCCTGACCCCCTACTTTCAAACTACTGCCCACTCTCAAATTGAATGCTAAGCTCTGGGATCTCTATTCTGCTAAAATGAAGCTTTCTTCTTCAATTTTTCCCTTGACCCCTATCTGGTACAACCCTCAATTTCCTCTTGATCACAAGATTCTGTAACTGTAATTATGTTGGGCTTAAGTTCCCTGCAGATTTTTCTGACCAGGGTCAACTGTTATCTCTGCCCAATCTATAACAAAAAAAAACTCCTCCCAGGTCCCTTTGAATTTCTTCAAATCTGCCATTTTTGACTCTATATATCTTCGCTCTCTGTTCTCCGTGCCCTTACCCATTTTAAAAATCTGTGTAAGCACAGCCCTTTGTCCAAGGGCTTGATCTCTCAACTATATGCCCTCCTATTAAATGCTATCCTCCCTTCTCTTAGACCTCACGAGATTGTCTGGGAATGAGATCTCAACCATCCTCCAGATGCTAAGGCTTGGTACGGCATGAGACTGGGGATTGCTAAAAGTTCAATTAATTCCAAAATCAAAGAAACAGCATATAAAGTTTATTATCACTGATACTATACCCCTGATAGACTTAATAAAATGTTTCCATCTGCTTCTCCTGAAAATTGGCAGATTTGTGGCTGCAGGGGTACTATGGTCCATGTATGGTGGACCTTTCCGAATATTGTCCCCTTCAGGACCTTGTTCGTGGGCTTCTGAATTCTCTTTTTGAGGCTCCAATAGCAAATAACTACCCAGGTGCAGGGCTGTCTTTTCATATGGGCTCAATGGGCAGTTGCCTAAGGGCCCAAGGAGTATAAGGACCCAAGGCTGAGAGCTGAGGGTCACCTTTTTCTAGATGTACCAGATTTTGAAAATCGGCCATTGAGAACCACAGATATACAACTTCAAAGCAGTGGTCCTCATCTGAGCCTGTTAATTGATGAGCCCCGCGCATCGCTATCGCTGGTGCTAGATTGGCCTGCATGCAGGCCAATCTAGCAGGTCGCTCCTTTCACCCGCTCAGCACACCTCTCCCCAAATCGGCCGTGTATATGGGCCTTAACAGTTAATACAAAAGAAAACAAAGACTTTCTGCATTTAATGAAACAAATTAATTGTGATGAATAGAATCAATTTGTTTTATGGGATGGCTCTGGAAGACAAAAACAAATACTAATAACCATAAAGTAACCTCCCAGATGATACTATTCAATTATACTATAAATGTATATTATAGTTAAAAAATATATATCAACTTATATCACAATAGAGTTTTGTAAGGTATGTCTGTGTAGCTACAGTACTGTAAGTTTTGCCGTACTGTATTTGTCATTGCTCAGTAAAGGCTCCAGCCAATGCATGTGAAGTACATAAAATACATTCCTTAAAAAGTGGGAATCACGGGTCTGGGACTCAAGGTCGACACACCTTAGGTCGACGCCAATTGGTCGACACACCTTAGGTCAACATGGAAAAAGGTCAACATGAGTTTTTTATGTTTTTTTTGGTGTAGTTTTCTTCATAGAGTAACCAGGAACCCCAATTAGTGCACCGTGTCCCCTCGCATGGCTCGCTTCGCTCGCCATGCTTCGGGCACAGTGCCTCGCTTCACTTGGCACAGATTACCATTCCAATCGTAGTCCACATGGATCTTTAAGTATGAAAAGGTTCCAAAAAATAAAAAAATCGTGAAAGTCATGTCGACCTTTTTCCATGTTGACCTTGTTCATGTCGACCTTTTGTCAATGATGACCGTTTATCCATGTCGACCTAAGGTGTGTTGACCAATTGGTGTCGACCTAAGGTGTGTCGACCTTTTTGTTGTCGACCTGGAGTCCGGATACCGGAATCACTTATCCAAATGTGTAATATATTTTTGTAGCTGTTACTAAAAAAATTAATCATGGTGAACCATTTGGTAGAAATTGTATATTTATTGTAGAGTTACTGGTACTCCCTTTTAAATGTATTTAGGGTCATTTAATGATACATATTAGCCAGCAATATATTTATATACCACAGTTTCCTCATCAGCATTCCTGGAGTTTCAGTTGGGAAGTGGGGCAGCCATCATTATAGCCATTTACAAATTTGGGCAGGTCAGAAATCAAATGAATTTAACTATCCAATAAGGATTGCGGTCAGGATGCCTGCTCTTGAAATATCAACACCGCAATCCCGACACACGGGCAAAATCCCAGCACCAGAACTCTGACTCTTCTTGGAATACTGACAACAGAATTCCAACCAATGAAATCCCGAACGTAAGTATGCCAGGGTCTACTAGATTTTAGCCACAGGAGGACGGGGGAGGGTAGGTTTAGGCTTCGGGGGAAAGTTAGGGTTAGGCTGTGGGAAAGGGAGTTGTAGAGTTAGACCACAGATAGGGGGGCTAAGGTTAGGCATCCCCTAAGAGGGTTAGAGTTATACTACAGGGAAAGGATGATTAGGGAGGGTTAGATTTAGGCACCACTGGGGAGGGTTAGAGTTAGGCTGCGGGGGATGGGGGGGGGGGGGTTAGGGTTTGGGGGGTAGGGGGGAGGGTAAACATAATTACCCGACCCCTGTCTGGATTCTGTGCATCGGGTTGATGGTGTCGGTCTTATGACCACTGGCATCCCACCCACCGGTATTTCGTATGACATCTATTTGATAACATATTGCAAAAGTACTGGGCTGATACAGAATCGAGTTGAGGGACTAGTATTAGATGGAAGGAGAAGAGAGGAGTGTGAAGACCTCATCTTCAGTAAAAGAGAGAGAGAGAGAGAGAGAGAAAACTGGGTCAAGTAGAGAGTAGAGGAGAAGGTCAGTGTAATGTTATGGATCTGACAAAAAGAGATTGGTAATGTTACTTTTGCCTGTGAAGTATTTTACAGTAGTGGGCATAAAGATAGAAAGTAGAGGTGGGCAGAGAAGTGTATTGAAGGTGGCAAAGAGGCACTGAATGTCGGATGGTTGGGTGGATATTAGGAACTCACATGCTTGGAGATTGACACAAGTATAGTAAGAACATAAGATTCATATTTAGGTGAGAAATTCAGTGTTAAATGAAGGTTTTCTCTATTAGCACTCAGCAACATGGGAGCACTATTTGCAGGTGGTAAGACTGCTTGAAGTGGCAGGGTTGGGATTGTGATCACCACTCTCATCCCTTCTTATCCCTAATCCTGAAATTTCTATTGTCTACATTTTAGCGATGTTTTATATAGTTAAGTTGGGTACCAACTTAACCATGTTGACATTATATTCAACATTATTGTGTTATCCTTTTGACTGTTGACATTGTGATTGCCAACAACATAACTATATCCCATAGATTGTTAATACGGGTGTTTGTTGCGTGGTCAGAATACCAACGCCGTCATCCCAGCAGCGGAATGCCGGGGGGGGGGGGGGGGAGTGCAACAAGTCCCTTGCGGTTGCCACAGGTTGTATTCCCACTCTATGGATGTCATGTACACCCACGAGTGGTGATAGTCCCTTTTGGGCGGCATGCCGACCATTGGGATTGTGAGGGTGCAGTATGTAGGGGGAGGTAATATGAGCGGTGGTCTCCTGACCGCCGGTCACATAACTATTTCCCATTAATACCATAGGGTAAGTATCAGAATGAGAAGTGCAGCTTAGATAATTAATGTGCAATGACATTTGATGATTTGTCTGTTACTCATCCACTCGTACAAGATTAATGCTCTTTGATAACCAATTTTAACACCATATACAGTTGTTGTTCTGTTTTTGGTAGAGTTATTATGGTTAATAAAGGTGTATAGAGAGGTAGATGCCAGCTTCTGCTGTAAGTAGTTTGTCAAAATGAAAAGAATATTTTGTAGGACAGCACTGACACAGTATCTTTTCCTTTGGAACAGGAAAAAGGTACAATGTAAGTAACAGAATACAACACAATGCAAAACGCATTAGAGCAGTGGTTCTCAAACTGTGTGCCGTGGCACCCTGGGGTGTCTCAGGACACTTGCTGGGGTGCATTGGATTGGTGATCCAGGACCAATTAAAATTATTTATGGTCAATGTAATGGGCAAAACCAGTGCCGGTGGCTGCCAGTCATAACATATTATGGACAAACAAAAGCAAATCCTGTCCCTCACCACACAATTCAACCTAAGGATGACATACAGTATAAACACAATTTACTTCATTTAATATTTCATTCTAAATTTCTCAATAAGAAACTCTGGGACCAGGGGTGCTGTGAATTTTTTTTTTATTCTCTAGGGAGCTGTGATTCCAAAAAGTTTGGGAACCACTGCATTAGAGACAGATTCTGATCACAGTGGATCATGTGTAAGAAAGTCCTATAACCACATTGTTATTGTACTGTACAGTGACTACTTATTACCTGTATAAAATAAATAAATAAATATTACTAATAAAGTATTTAGGGTGATAGATAAATAAAGCTAAAGTGTCCGTATTACATTATGCTCTCTTTAATATTCAAATAACAACATGACTTCATTGCAGGCATAAGTTCTACATGTAAAGCAGTAACCTGGCGTAAACAAGTATAGAAATGTTTGAATCATCTATAGAGAATACAATGCATCTACTGATATATATTTATTTAAAATACTGTTACATATAATTCAATAAATATAAAATAAGCATATAAAATTATACAAATGATTTACCTTTTTCTATAAACCACTTTTCTGCAGATTATATTATAACACTGTGATCTTTAATGCATAGAGCAAGGGAGCAGAACGTCATGATGGGAACCTGAGAATGTGCTATTTAATTATTCTTCAATACAAAATATCTGAAAAATTGTGCAGAGTTGGAGTGAGATAGAGTAACATTGTGAACCGGCACCTGTGACTCGGTATGCAGCTCACTATTATCATTTACATATAGTATTATCATGGAGGGAGCGGGGTCCTCTATAACAGCACCACTGTGTTACATACTGTACTAACATCGTGGGGGACCATACTCCCATGATTCATCATATCTTACTCACTCCAGATGTGCACCATGTATATAAAATGTATGCATTCCTTAACTGGGTCACATACAGCTCCTCTAGTTATTATGAGGCCAGTCTGATGTCATGAGGTCCTGCCTCACATACACTGGTCTTGGAAATCAGCCTTGGAGTGGATTGCCTCTAAGGTTTTTGAAGTCTGTTGAGAAAAGAACCTACTGTTTCTTTTTGTTGGCTGAACAGTAGGAATATTTTGTTAGCTGAGCAGTAGGAACACGTAGCCCTTTCAGGCACCGAGGTTCATCAGATCTTTCTAGGTCTCACTTATAGGCCATCTTTTTATAATACAGTCAAGACTGTGGTGTAGGACCAGGCACTATAGAGTTCTGCCTCGGGGCAGCAGAGTTTGACAAGTGACTTTTTGCCTGCATATATTTGGACAGCATGGTTGTCCAATGGTTAGCATTACTGCCTAATTACTACAGCACTGCTACTGTGGGTTTAACTCAAACAAGTGTGTAATCTGTATATTTTCCCTATGTTTATGAGTGTTTCCTCCAGGTTCTCCATTTTCCTCCCACAATCCAAAAACATTCTGGAACGTTTATTGGCTTCTTTCAATGAAGTAACCCCGTGTGTACAGTATATGGGATAGGGAATACATATTGTAAACTACATTGCAGAAGAGATCAATTGACTTTAATGACTAAATATTCTCTTTTAAGTGCTGCAAAATATGTCTAAACGCTATAAATAACTTGATAAATAAATAAATATTAAGTAGATTTGCAGCAGCAAAGAAAACTCAATTAAAAGATGAAGAAAAAACAACTGCTGTGGGTCTAGCTACCAATGAAAATTATTTAACGAAAGGAGGATGGATTGTCCGATGTGACATTGCTTCATGATACTCTGTAATAGGATCACACAATAGTACAATCCACTTAAGCCTAGTGCTGGCAAGTGTGGATATGTTTTGACTGAGAGGTGACAATTTCCATTCCAAAGTCCCCGCATGGTAATGAGTTACAAGTGCTAAAAATAGTTCAGGCTAATTGGTTGGATTCTGTCCACATTGATTTCTTGAGGACAGTTAATGTTCATCTCTTTGGGACAGAGTTCGGACAAATCCTCTATCTCTTTGTGCTCCACCCTCCGGGTCATTGGCTTGGTTAGCAGGATTCCTCCATCCATAGTGTGTTAAGTAGCTTGGGTAACTGGCAACATTGTACGTTGAGGCAGGGAAACTTATATAGCCTAAAAGCTGAATAAAGATGAAAAAAAATGTATTAAAATTGCTGTAACATAGAAAACAGTGCATCATCGAGAGTTTTATAACAGATGAAACAAAGTCTGTGTTCTGTGATTTAGGGATCGATGAAAAAAGAAAAACAAAAAACAACATAAAAATGCTCGTCTTCACTTTACAATTTACCACTATATTCAGAGGCGGATTGGCCATAGGGCTCTCAGGGAAGACGCACCCGTGGGGCCTGTTTTGTTTGAGGACATGTGGTCCTTTTATAGACATAATGAGAAGATGCTAAATAATTTGCATATATGAAAATTACTTTGCCACTTAGCCTGTGATTGCAGATGATCTAGTGTATGCTCTGTCTGCCTGCTTGGCTGACATATAAGATTGAGTGAATAGTGATTGGGATACGGTTGGTGTAATGAGCAAGAAAACAATTTATTTCTAAAGAATGATATACATTCCTAAATTCTGAAGGTGTATCATATAATGTGCTCATAATATTCAATTTTATTTCTTTTTAACTTCCCCCTTGATGCTGGACATGCCCACTATCTGGAAAGTCTTGGGGGGAGGGTGCTGCAGCTATGGTCCATGGCTAAACCTTACACCTCTGTTGCTACCCATGTGGGGCCACTAGTACAAATTTTTCCAGGGCCGCTTTTTGTTCCCAATCCGCCCCTGACTATATTTATGTCTATTTTTGTTCTAGGACAGCCCTGGTGGTGAAGGGTTGTCCCAAAGAGGAGATTCTTCATATCTTTCTCATCTGCAAGAGATATCTCTACCCACTGTATATGCAGCAGTCAGCACCGGCAATGTGAGATACAGTACTGATCGGGGAGTGGAGAGATGAACAGGAGAGCAGGGAACCAAGAGAGCCAGCCGGTAGAGCACAGACCAGACAGGGGAACGGGAAGACAGAGATGATATTATGTTTGTCAGAACAAAGCTTCTCTCATCTATAAAAATACTGTTCCAAAACAGAACCCATTAAAACCTATTGGTGCTGCAAGATAATAATGGAGAAATGATGAGTCATTGAAAATAGAGATACACTTTGACCTTCTCCAGAAAAGCCATTTTTGTTTATTAAGCAGGTTCTTTAAACTTTTTACATATATCCCCTAATATTAATCTAAACAAAAAAGAACAGAATGACCCCACAACAACCACATTCATCTTAGCCATATTCCCAATCTTCCTTCTCATGCATGTCCCTGATCATGTCCCAATTCCAGTAGTGCTGCCTTATACTAACATCAAGAGTATCCCACCATTAGGGGAGGGCTGATATAGAATGGAGTTGAGGGGCCAGGGTGAGATGGAAGAAGAAGAGAGGAGTGTGAAGATATCATCCTCAGTAAAAGGAGATAGAGAGAGATCTGGGTAAAGTAGACAGTAGAGAAGGTCAGTGTAGTGTTATGGATCGGACAAAAAGAGATTGGTAATGTTAGTTTAGACTGTGAAGCAATTGACAGTAGTGGACATAGAGGGAAGAGCCCTCAGCAATTCTGGAGCACTATTTCCAGGTGGTGAAACTGCTTGAAGTACTAGTGTTGGGAATGTGATCACCGCAGACAATGTGTCATAGCTGGGTCTGCCTCATCTAGGGTTGCAACAAAGACACTTGCAACAGTCCAAGTAAGGCTTTAAGGGTGTTTAAAGCTGCAGGTCTTTATGCGGGCATACGGATTTGAGGGCAGGTGGGATACCAGAGGCAAGGTGAGGCGGAAGGAAAGGAGGGTAGGCTGAATCTGAGAAGCTGGAGATAGCCCAGAGATGAGAGGACATGAGGTCCAGGGAAGGGGAGTGCCCATCATTAATGGTGGAAGATGATGCCCATTGGCAAAGACTAACGTTAAACATGTTGAAACCTCCATTCACAACATTTGTGGCCATGCTTGGCACCCAACTCTATGTCAGAGACAGTTTGGCAACCTTTGACTCTGGACCCCCAAACATTGTGCAGAAATAACATTCCTCTTTAATTCTGTCTGTAGCACCAAGTAATAAAAAAAACCACTATAAAAGCAACAATGTAATGCAATTTTAAACAACTATCCCAGGCATTTTTATTAACTAGTAGAACATGAAAGTCAGAATAAAACCATATTTAAACATAAAATAGATTGAATCAAGTACTTACTCCAAAAACTAAACCCATCAGCAATCCCAGAGCGATTACTGAGCCCAGCGCAATGAGGATGATGGCCCAATATGGCACTGTAATAAAGAGTAAATAACAATATGTATGAGGTTTTCATACTACAGTAGTAACTATAAGCAACTGTAGTATAATGCAGAGCATGTCTCATTCCATACAGAGCATGTGCCACATACTGTACTTCACCAAGTGCTGAAAAAGTACAAAGCAGGGATTATTATAATGTTAGTAATTTTGTTTAGATCTTAGAAACAACTGTTTACAGAAGATCCATTTTGGGGAGGTAATTTGCATAAGATAAGTTAGAGCGATATATTGTGTGTGCAATTGCACCAGCAGTTAGCAAGACATTATACTCACAGTTGTAACTTTCTGACAGGACAACAGCAATATTAGTTGTAGCTGTGGACGCTGAAGTTGTAGCAGTAGAAGTCAGTGTAGCAGTTGTGGAAGCTGCAACAATAGCTCCAGTTGTAGTAGTAGTTGGAGTAACAGTAGTTGTAGCAGATGATGCAGTGGTACTTCCTGTTTCCTTAGTAGTAGCTGCTGGTGATGTCATTGTAGTGGAAGATGCAGTAGTCTTTGGTACTGCAGTGGTGCTGAGGCCACCAACAGGGTTAACTGGTGCAGTAGTAGTAGTGGAAGCAGCAGTAGTACTGGTAGCTGTGGTAGCAGTGGTAGCAGATGCAGTAGTAGTAGTTTGTGCTGTAGTAGATGATACTTCAGTATTAGATGCTCTAGTAGTTTTAGCTGCTATAGTAGTGGTAGATGTCACTGAAGTTGATCCGGTAGTAGTGGGAGCTGAAGAGGTAGTGGATCCTGTAGAACTGAGAACTGCAGTAGTAGTAGTTGCTGCAGTTGTGGTCAGAGACACAGTAGAAATTGGTGCCATAGTAGTGGACGTGGCAGTACCAGTGATTGTAGCAGTAGCTGAAGCAGTGGAAACTGTGGTCCTTGTTCCTGTAACTGCTGGAGCCATTGCTGTGGTGCTTGTAGAAGTAGTATTAGTAGTAGCAGCAGTAGTGAGAGCTGCATTAGTTGAAAGTGGAGAAATGCTTGTTCCTGAGGAAAGTGAGGATCCTGTAGTAGTGGATGATGTACTAGAAGTAGGTACAGAAGTAAAAGTGGATGCTGTAGATGTGGAGGATGCAGTAGTAGTGGGTGCTGTAGATGTGGAGGATGCAGTAGTAGTTGGTGTGGTTGTCGTGAGAGTTGAAGTAATGGGTGCTGTAGATGTGGAGGATGCTGTAGTAGTGGGAGCCGCAGTAGTAGTGGTTGCTGTAGTTGTGGGAGCTGTAGAAATAGTAGGTGCTGCAGTAGTAGTAGTAGCTGCAGTACTGGTTGTAGCTACAGTAGTAGTGGCTGCTGTAGTAGTGGGAGCTGAAGTAGTAGTAGTTGCTGTAGTAGTGGGAGCTGCAGTAGTAGTGGTTGCTGTAGTTGTGGGAGATGTAGTAGTGGGAGCAGCAGTAGTAGTGGCTGCTGTTGTAGTGGGAGCTGTAGTAGAAGTCACTGCTGTTGTTGAGGGAGCTGCAGTAGTAGTGGGAGCTGCAGTAGTGGCTTCTGTCGTAGTTGTAGCTGCAGTAGTAGTTGAAGCTGCAGTAGTAGTGGTTGCTGTAGTAGTGGGAGCTGTAGAAGTAGTGAGTGCTTCAGTAGTAGTGGCTGCTGTAGTAGTTGGAGCTGCAGTAGTGGCTTCTGTCGTAGTTGGAGCTGCTGTAGTAGTGGCTGCTGTAGTTGTGGCTGCAGTAGTAGTGGGAGCTGCAGTAGTAGAGGCTGCTGTAGTAGTGGGAGCTGCAGTAGTAGTGGCTGCTGTAGTAGTGGGAGCTGCAGTAGTAGTGGGAGCTGCAGTAGTAGTTGAAGCTGCAGTAGTAGTGGTAGCTGCAGCATTAGTGGCTACTGTAGTAGTGGGAGCTGCACTAGTAGTGGCAGCTGTTGTTGTGGCTGCTGTAGTAGTTGGAGCTGCTGTAGTAGTGGGAGCAGCAGTAGTAGTTTCTGCTGTAGTAGTGGGAGCTGTAGTAGTAGTGGCTGCTGTAGTAGTGGCTGCTGCAGTAGTGGGAGCTGAAGTAGTAGTGGGAGCTGCTGTGGTAGTTGGAGATGCAGTAGTAGTGGTAGCTGCAGCAGTAGTGGCTGCTGTATTAGTGGGAGCTGCAGTAGTAGTGGCTGCTGTAGTTGTTGCTGCTGTAGTAGTGGGACCTGCAGTAGTGGTCGCTGTAGTAGTAGTAGTAGTAGTGGGAGCTGCTGTGGTAGTTGGAGCTGCAGTAGTAGTGGTAGATGCAGCAGTAGTGGCTGCTGTAGTAGTGGGAGCTGCAGTAGTAGTGGTTGCTGTAGTTGTAGGGGCTGCAGTAGTACTGGGAGCTGTAGTTGTAGGAGCTGCAGTAGTAGTTGATGCTGCAGTAGTAGTGGCTGCTGTTGTAGTAAGAGTTGCTGTAGTAGTGGGAGCTGCAGTAGTAGTGGCTGCTGTAGTAGTGGGAGATGCAGTAGTAGTGGCTGCTGTAGTAGTGGGACCTGCAGTAGTGGGAGCTGCGGTAGTAGTTGGTGCTGCTGTAGTAGTGGTAGCTGCAGCAGTAGTGGCTGCTGTTATAGTGGGAGCTGCAGTAGTAGTGGTTGCTGTAGTTGTTGGAGCTGCAGTAGTAGTGGGAGCTGTAGTTGTAGGAGCTGCAGTAGTAGTTGGAGCTGCAGTAGTAGTTGCTGCTGTTGTAGTAAGAGCTGCTGTAGTTGTGGGAGCTGCAGTAGTAGTGGCTGCTGAAGTAGTTGGAGCTGCAGTAGTAGTGAGAGCTGCAGTAGTAGTGGCTGCTGTAGTAGTTGGAGCTGCAGTAGTAGTGGCTGCTGTAGTAGTGGGAGCTGCAGTAGTAGTGGCTGCTGTAGTAGTGGCTGCTATAGTAGTGGCTGCTGCAGTAGCGGGAGCTGAAGTAGTAGTGGGAGCTGCTGTGGTAGTTGGAGCTGCAGTAGTAGTGGTAGCTGCAGCAGTAGTGGCTGCTGTATTAGTGGGAGCTGCAGTAGTAGTGGCTGCTGTAGTTGTTGCTGCTGTAGTAGTGGGACCTGCAATAGTGGTCGCTGTAGTAGTAGTGGGAGCTGCTGTGGTAGTTGGAGCTGCAGTAGTAGTGGTAGATGCAGCAGTAGTGGCTGCTGTAGTAGTGGGAGCTGCAGTAGTAGTGGTTGCTGTAGTTGTAGGAGCTGCAGTAGTACTGGGAGCTGTAGTTGTAGGAGCGGCAGTAGTAGTGGCTGCTGTTGTAGTAAGAGTTGCAGTAGTAGTGGCTGCTGTAGTAGTGGGACCTGTAGTTGTAGTAGCTGCTGTAGTAGTTGGAGCTGCAGTAGTAGTGGCTGCTGTAGTAGTGGAAGCTGCAGTAGTAGTGGCTGCTGTAGTAGTGGAACCTGCAGAAGTAGTTGGAGCTGCAGTAGTAGTGGGAGCTGCAGTAATAGTGGATGCTGTTGTGGGAGCTGCTGTAGTAGTGGGAGCTGCAGTAGTAGTCAGAGCTGGAGTAGTAGTGGCTGCTGTAGTAGTTGGAGCTGCAGTAATAGTGGGAGCTGCAGTAGTGGCTGCTGTCGTAGTTGGAGCTGCTGTAGTAGTGGCTGCTGCAGTTGTGGCTGCAGTAGTAGTGGGAGCTGATGTAGTAGTGGGACCTGCAGTAGTAGTGGCTGCTGTAGTAGTGGGAGCTGCAGTAGTAGTGGCTACTGTAGTAGTGGGAGCTGCTGTAGTAGTGGGAGCTGCAGTAGTAGTGGGAGCTGCAGTAGTAGTGGGAGCTGCTGTAGTAGTTGGAGCTGCAGTAGTAGTGGTAGCCGCAGTAGTACTGGCTGCTGTAGTAGTGGGAGCTGCAGTAGTAGTTGCTGCTGTTGTGGCTGCTGTAGTAGTTGGAGCTGCTGTAGTAGTGGGAGCTGCAGTAGTAGTGGCTGCTGTAGTAGTGGGAGCTGCAGTAGTAGTGGCTGCTGTAGTTGTGGCTGCTGTAGTAGTGGGACCTGCAGTAGTGGTAGCTGAAGTAGTAGTGGGAGCTGCTGTAGTAGTTGTTGCTGCTGTAGTAGTGGTAGCTGCAGTAGTAGTAGCTGCAGTAGTAGTGGGAGCTGCAGTAGTAGTGGCTGCTGTAGTAGTGGGAGCTGCAGTAGTAGTGGCTGCTGTAGTTGTGGCTGCAGTAGTAGTGGGAGCTGCAGTAGTGGGAGCTGCAGTAGTAGTGGGAGCTGCAGAAGTAGTGGCTGCTGTTGTAGTGGGAGCTGCAGTAGTAGTGGTTGCTGTAGTTGTTGGAGCTGCAATAGTAGTGGGAGCTGTAGTTGTAGGAGCTGCAGAAGTAGTTGGAGCTGCAGTAGTAGTTGCTGCTGTTGTAGTAAGAGCTGCTGTAGTTGTGGGAGCTGCAGTAGTAGTGGCTGCTGAAGTAGTTGGAGCTGCAGTAGTAGTGAGAGCTGCAGTAGTAGTGGCTGCTGTAGTAGTTGGAGCTGCTGTAGTAGTTGCTGCTGTTGTAGTAAGAGCTGCTGTTGTGGGAGCTGCAGTAGTAGTGGCTGCTGAAGTAGTTGGAGCTGCAGTAGTAGTGGCTGCTGTAGTAGTGGGAGCTGCAGTAGTTGTCGCTGCTGTAGTAGTGGAACCTGCAGAAGTAGTAGGAGCTGCAGTAGTAGTGGCTGCTGTAGTAGTGGGAGCTGCTGTAGTAGTGGCTGCTGTAGTAGTGGGAGCTGCAGTAGTAGTGGCTGCTGTAGTAGTGGGAGCTGCAGTAGTAGTGGGAGCTGCTGTAGTAGTTGGTGCTGCTGTAGTAGTGGTAGCTGCAGTAGTAGTGGGAGCTGCTGTAGTAGTTGGAGCTGCAGTAGTAGTGGTAGCTGCAGTAGTAGTGGCTGCTGTAGTAGTGGGAGCTGCAGTAGTAGTGGCTGCTGTAGTAGTTGGAGCTGCTGTAGTAGTGAGAGCTGCAGTAGTAGTAGCTGCAGTAGTAGTGGGAGCTGCAGTAGTAGTGGCTGCTGTAGTAGTGGGAGCTGCAGTAGTAGTGGCTGCTGTAGTTGTGGCTGCAGTAGTAGTGGGACCTGCAGTAGTGTGAGCTGCAGCAGTAGTGGGAGCTGCAGAAGTAGTAGCTGATGTTGTAGTGGGAGCTGCAGTAGTAGTGGTTGCTGTAGTTCTAGGAGCTGCAGTAGTAGTTGGAGCTGCAGTAGTAGTTGCTGCTGTTGTAGTAAGAGCTGCTGTAGTTGTGGGAGCTGCAGTAGTAGTGTCTGCTGAAGTAGTTGGAGCTGCAGTAGTAGTGAGAGCTGCAGTAGTAGTGGCTGCTGTAGTAGTTGGAGTTGCTGTAGTAGTTGCTGCTGTTGTAGTAAGAGCTGCTGTAGTTGTGGGAGCTGCAGTAGTAGTGGCTGCTGAAGTAGTTGGAGCTGCAGTAGTAGTGGCTGCTGTAGTAGTGGGAGCTGCAGTAGTTGTCGCTGCTGTAGTAGTGGAACCTGCAGAAGTAGTAGGAGCTGCAGTAGTAGTGGCTGCTGTAGTAGTGGCTGCTGTAGTAGTGGGAGCTGCTGTAGTAGTGGCTGCTGTAGTAGTGGGAGCTGCAGTAGTTGTGGCTGCTGTAGTAGTGGCTGTTGTAGTAGTGGGAGCTGCAGTAGTTGTGGCTGCTGTAGTAGTTGGAGCTGCAGTAGTAGTGAGAGCTGCAGTAGTAGTGGCTGCTGTAGTAGTGAGAGCTGCTGCTGTTGTGGCTGCTGTAGTAGTTGGAGCTGCTGTAGTAGTTGGAGCTGCAGTAGTAGTGAGAACTGCAGTAGTAGTGGCTGCTGTAGTAGTTGGAGCTGCTGTAGTAGTGGGAGCTGCAGTAGTGGCTGCTGTAGTAGTGGGAGCTGCAGTAGTAATGGCTGCTGTTGTGGGAGCTGCTGTAGTAGTGGCTGCTGTAGTAGTGGGAGCTGCAGTTGTAGTGAGAGCTGCAGTAGTAGTTGGAGCTGCTGTAGTAGTGGCTTCTGTTGTAGTAAGAGCTGCTGTTGTGGGAGCTGCAGTAGTAGTGGCTGCTGAAGTAGTTGGAGCTGCAGTAGTAGTGGCTGCTGAAGTAGTTGGAGCTGCTGTAGTAGTTGCTGCTGTTGTAGTAAGAGCTGCTGTTGTGGGAGCTGCAGTAGTAGTGACTGCTGAAGTAGTTGGAGCTGCAGTAGTAGTGGCTGCTGTAGTAGTGGGAGCTGCAGTAGTTGTCGCTGCTGTAGTAGTGGAACCTGCAGAAGTAGTAGGAGCTGCAGTAGTAGTGGCTGCTGTAGTAGTGGGAGCTGCAGTAGTAGTGGATGCTGTAGTAGTGGGAGCTGCTGTAGTAGTGGCTGCTGTAGTAGTGGGAGCTGCAGTAGTAGTGGCTGCTGTAGTAGTGGGAGCTGCAGTAGTAGTGGGAGCTGCTGTAGTAGTTGGAGCTGCAGTAGTAGTGGTAGCTTCAGTAGTAGTGGCTGCTGTAGTAGTTGGAGCTGCTGTACTAGTGGGAGCTGCAGTAGTAGTGGCTGCTATAGTTGTGGCTGCTGTAGTAGTGGGACTTGCAGTAGTGGTAGCTGAAGTAGTAGTGGGAGCTGCTGTAGTAGTTGGTGCTGCTGTAGTAGTGGTAGCTGCAGTAGTAGTGGGAGCTGCTGTAGTAGTTGGAGCTGCAGTAGTAGTGGTAGCTGCAGTAGTAGTAGCTGCTGTAGTAGTGGGAGCTGCAGTAGTAGTGGCTGCTGTTGTGGCTGCTGTAGTAGTTGGAGCTGCTGTAGTAGTGAGAGCTGCAGTAGTAGTGGGAGCTGCAGTAGTAGTGGCTGCTGTAGTTGTGGCTGCAGTAGTAGTGGGACCTGCAGTAGTGGGAGCTGCAGTAGTAGTGGGAGCTGCAGAAGTAGTGGCTGCTGTTGTAGTGGGAGCTGCAGTAGTAGTGGTTGCTGCAGTAGTAGTAGCTGCAGTAGTAGTGGGAGCTGCAGTAGTAGTGGCTGCTGTAGTAGTGGGAGCTGCAGTAGTAGTGGCTGCTGTAGTTGTGGCTGCAGTAGTAGTGGGACCTGCAGAAGTGGGAGCTGCAATAGTAGTGGGAGCTGCAGAAGTAGTGGCTGCTGTTGTAGTGGGAGCTGCAGTAGTAGTGGTTGCTGTAGTTGTTGGAGCTGCAGTAGTAGTTGGAGCTGCAGTAGTAGTTGCTGCTGTTGTAGTAAGAGCAGCTGTAGTTGTGGGAGCTGCAGTAGTAATGGCTGCTGAAGTAGTTGGAGCTGCAGTAGTAGTGAGAGCTGCAGTAGTAGTGGCTGATGTAGTAGTTGGAGCTGCTGTAGTAGTTGCTGCTGTTGTAGTAAGAGCTGCTGTAGTTGTGGGAGCTGCAGTAGTAGTGGCTGCTGAAGTAGTTGGAGCTGCAGTAGTAGTGGCTGCTGTAGTAGTGGGAGCTGCAGTAGTAGTGGCTGCTGTAGTTGTGGCTGCAGTAGTAGTGGGGCCTGCAGTAGTGGGAGCTGCAGTAGTAGTGGGAGCTGCAGAAGTAGTGGCTGCTGTTGTAGTGGGAGCTGCAGTAGTAGTGGTTGCTGTAGTTATAGGAGCTGCAGTAGTAGTTGGAGCTGCAGTAGTAGTTGCTGCTGTTGTAGTAAGAGCTGCTGTAGTTGTGGGAGCTGCAGTAGTAGTGGCTGCTGAAGTAGTTGGAGCTGCAGTAGTAGTGAGAGCTGCAGTAGTAGTGGCTGCTGTAGTAGTTGGAGCTGCTGTAGTAGTTGCTGCTGTTGTAGTAAGAGCTGCTGTAGTTGTGGGAGCTGCAGTAGTAGTGGCTGCTGAAGTAGTTGGAGCTGCAGTAGTAGTGGCTGCTGTAGTAGTGGGAGCTGCAGTAGTTGTCGCTGCTGTAGTAGTGGAACCTGCAGAAGTAGTAGGAGCTGCAGTAGTAGTGGCTGCTGTAGTAGTGGGAGCTGCTGTAGTAGTGGCTGCTGTAGTAGTGGGAGCTGCAGTAGTTGTGGCTGCTGTAGTAGTGGCTGCTGTAGTAGTGGGAGCTGCAGTAGTTGTGGCTGCTGTAGTAGTTGGAGCTGCAGTAGTAGTGAGAGCTGCAGTAGTAGTGGCTGCTGTAGTAGTGAGAGCTGCTGCTGTTGTGGCTGCTGTAGTAGTTGGAGCTGCTGTAGTAGTTGGAGCTGCAGTAGTAGTGAGAACTGCAGTAGTAGTGGCTGCTGTAGTAGTGGGAGCTGCAGTAGTAATGGCTGCTGTTGTGGGAGCTGCTGTAGTAGTGGCTGCTGTAGTAGTGGGAGCTGCAGTTGTAGTGAGAGCTGCAGTAGTAGTGGCTGCTGTAGTAGTTGGAGCTGCAGTAGTAGTGGCTGCTGTTGTAGTAGTGGCTGCTGTTGTGGGAGCTGCTGTAGTAGTGGCTGCTGTAGTAGTGGGAGCTGCAGTAGTAGTGGGAGCTGCAGTAGTAGTGGCTGCTGTAGTAGTGGGAGCTGCAGTAGTAGTGAGAGCTGCAGTAGTAGTGGCTGCTGGAGTAGTGAGAGCTGCTGCTGTTGTGGCTGCTGTAGTAGTTGGAGCTGCAGTAGTAGTGGGAGCTGCTGTAGTAGTTGGAGCTGCAGTAGTAGTGGCTGCTGGAGTAGTGGAACCTGCAGAAGTAGTTGGAGCTGCAGTAGTAGTGGGAGCTGCTGTAGTAGTGGCTGCAGTTGTAGTGAGAGCTGCAGTAGTAGTGGCTGCTGTAGTAGTTGGAGCTGCTGTAGTAGTGGGAGCTGCAGTAGTGGCTGCTGTCGTAGTTGGAGCTGCTGTAGTAGTGGGACCTGCAGTAGTAGTGGCTGCTGTAGTAGTGGGAGCTGCAGTAGTAGTGGGAGGTGCTGTAGTAGTTGGAGCTGCAGTAGTAGTGACTGCTGTTGTAGTAAGAGCTGCTGTAGTTGTGGGAGCTGCAGTAGTAGTGGCTGCTGAAGTAGTTGGAGCTGCAGTAGTAGTGAGAGCTGCAGTAGTAGTGGCTGCTGTAGTGGTGGGAGCTGATGTAGTAGTGGGAGCTGCAGTAGTAGTGGCTGCTGTAGTAGTGGGAGCTACAGTAGTAGTGAGAGCTGCAGTAGTAGTGGGAGCTACAGTAGTAGTGAGAGCTGCAGTAGTAGTGGCTGCTGTAGTAGTGGGAGCTGCAGTAGTAGTGGCTGCTGTAGTTGTGGGAGCTGCAGTAGTAGTGGGACCTGCAGTAGTGGGAGCTGCAGTAGTAGTGGGAGCTGCAGAAGTAGTGGCTGCTGTAGTAGTGGGAGCTGCTGTAGTAGTGGGAGCTGCAGTAGTAGTTGGAGCTGCAGTAGTAGTGGGAGCTACTGTAGTTGTTGGAGCTGCAGTAGTAGTGGGAGCTACTGTAGTTGTTGGAGCTGCAGTAGTAGTGGGAGCTGTAGATGTAGGAGCTGCTGTAGTAGTGGTTGCTGTAGTTGTAGGAGCTGCAGTAGTAAGACTTGCTGTAGTAGTTGCTGTAGTAGTTGGAGCTGCAGTAGTAGTGGCTGCTGTAGTAGTGGGAACTGCAGTACTAGTGGGAGCTGTAGTTGTAGGAGCTGCAGTCGTAGTGGTAGTTGTTGTAGAAGCTGCATTTGTAGTGAGAGCAGTTGTGGTTTCTGCAGTAAAACATCATGTACAACTATTAATAATTTGGGAATGTAAAATATTAGATCAGTAGGATTTTAATAAGTAAGTTCTTGAAATATTCTATCCCAAGTTTCGTCCTCAATCTCCTGTTCTAGGTCACTGAACTCTGTAATTATCATTATCCTTCATTCTTACGGGATCGGTATGAGATTCTGCCGCACGGGATGCCGAAATGTCAGGATACCTACATCGGCATCCTGTGCACCATAATGCCACAGGGGTGTAAGCGCAATGAAGCCCTTTGCCGGATCGCTGCGCTGTCCATGCTGCGGACTCGGTGGCGAGCTTAGATCGCCACAGGTTTTATTCTCCCTCTATGGGTGTCGTAGACATAGAGGGGGAATAACCTACTTTGCCGGTATTCCTGCGGCGATATAGTATCCCCATCAGGATCCCGGCATCGGTTTTGCGACAGACAGGATCCCAATGGGCGGTATGTTAACCACATACCATTCTTACAAATATGTTTTTGTAGAATAAGAATGTTTCATCGTGGTTGAAAGCATTGGCGATTTAGTCTGTGAGCCGACCTTTTTCTTTTCCATTCTTGTGGATATCAGACATGTACAGATGTAGCCATGCTCATCTATCCTGTGGCTTGGCCGCAGCGGTACACACGTTTGAGACACGGGTGCCAATTAGTTAAAAATTAATTAAAGAAGACTCTTGTTTGGGTGCACTCTTATTGAAGTTATAATGATATTATTATAATATTAAAACATAACGTTTATTATAATTCATTAAAATAAATTCAGTATCCACTCATTCTCCCCAAGGAGTTGGTACAAAGCAAAAGCAAAAGTTATGTTATGTTTTAATATTATAATAATATTATCATTATAACTTCAATAAGAGTGCACCCAAACAAGAGTCTTCTTTTATTCATTTTTTGCTCTAGCTGTTTTCTGACTCTGGGTACACCACCAGACTTTAATTTAGTGATGTGCACCGGACATTTTTCGGGTTTTGTGTTTTGGTTTTGGATTCAGTTCCGCGGCCGTGTTTTGGATTCGAACGCGTTTTGGCAAAACCTCCCTGAAAATTTTTTGTCGGATTCGGGTGTGTTTTGGATTTGGGTGTTTTTTTACAAAAACCCTTCAAAAACAGCTTAAATCATAGAATTTGGGGGTCATTTTGATCCCATAGTATTACTAACCTCAATAACCATAATTTCCACTCATTTTCAGTCTATTCTGAACACCTCACAATATTATTTTTAGTCCTAAAATTTGCACCGAGGTCGCTGGATGACTAAGCTAAGCGACCCAAGTGGCCGACACAAACACCTGGCCCATCTAGGAGTGGCACTGCAGTGTCAGACAGGATGGCAATTCAAAAAAATAGTCCCCAAACAGCACATGATGCAAAGAAAAAAAGAGGTGCACCAAGGTCGCTGGATGGCTAAGCTAAGCGACACAAGTGGCCAACACAAACACCTGGCCCATCTAGGAGTGGCACTGCAGTGTCAGGCAGGATGGCACTTCAAAAAAATAGTCCCCAAACAGCACATTATGCAAAGAAAAATGAAAGAAAAAAGAGGTGCAAGATGGAATTGTCCTTGGGCCCTCCCACCCACCCTTATGTTGTATAAACAGGACATGCACACTTTAACAAACCCATCATTTCAGCGACAGGGTCTGCCACACAACTGTGACTGAAATGACTGGTTGGTTTGGGCCCCCACCAAAAAAGAAGCAATCAATCTCTCCTTGCACAAACTGGCTCTACAGAGGCAAGATGTCCACCTCCTCCTCATCGTCCGATTCCTCACCCCTTTCACTGTGTACACCCCCCTCCTCACAGATTATTAATTCGTCCCCACTGGAATCCACCATCTCAGGTCCGTGTGTACTTTCTGGAGGCAATTGCTGTTGAATGTCTCCACGGAGGAATTGATTATAATTCATTTTGATGAACATCATCTTCTCCACATTTTCTGGAAGTAACCTTGTACGCCGATTGCTGACAAGGTGAGCGGCTGCACTAAACACTCTTTCGGAGTACACACTGGAGGGTGGGCAACTTAGGTAAAATAAAGTCAGTTTCTGCAAGGGCCTCCAAATTGCCTCTTTTTCCTGCCAGTATACGTACGGACTGTCTGACGTGCCTACTTGGATGCGGTCACTCATATAATCCTCCACCATTCTTTCAATGGTGAGAGAATCATATGCAGTGACAGTAGACGACATGTCAGTAATCGTTGGCAGGTCCTTCAGTCCGGACCAGATGTCAGCACTCGCTCCAGACTGCCCTGCATCACCGCCAGCGGGTGGGCTCGGAATTCTTAGCCTTTTCCTCGCTCCCCCAGTTGCGGGAGAATGTGAAGGAGCAGCTGTTGACGGGTCACGTTCCGCTTGACTTGACAATTATCTCACCAGCAGGTCTTTGAACCTCTGCAGACTTGTGTCTGCCGGAAAGAGAGATCCAACGTAGGTTTTAAATCTAGGATCGAGCACAGTGTCCAAAATGTAGTGCTCTGATTTCAACAGATTGACCACCCATGAATCCTGGTTAAGCGAATTAAGGGCTCCATCCACAAGTCCCACATGCCTAGCGGAATCGCTCTGTTTTAGCTCCTCCTTCAATGTCTCCAGCTTCTTCTGCAAAAGCCTGATGAGGGGAATGACCTGACTCTGGCTGGCAGTGTCTGAACTGACTTCACGTGTGGCAAGTTCAAAGGGTTGCAGAACCTTGCACAACGTTGAAATCATTCTCCACTGCGCTTGAGTCAGGTGCATTCCCCCTCCTTTGCCTATATCGTAGGCAGATGTATAGGCTTGAATGGCCTTTTGCTGCTCCTCCATCCTCTGAAGCATATAGAGGGTTGAATTCCACCTTGTTACCACCTCTTGCTTCAGATGATGGCAGGGCAGGTTCAGGACTCTTTGCTGGTGCTCCAGTCTTCAGCACGCGGTGGCTGAATGCCGAAAGTGGCCTGCAATTCTTCGGGCCACCGACAGCATCTCTTGCACGCCCCTGTCGTTTTTTAAATAATTCTGCACCACCAAATTCAATGCATGTGAAAAACATGGGACGTGCTGGAATTTGCCCAGATGTAATGCACGCACAATATTGCTGGCGTTGTCCGATGTCACAAATCCCCAGGAGAGTCCATTTGGAGTAAGCCATTCTGCGATGATGTTCCTCAGTTTCCGTAAGAGGTTGTCAGCTGTGTGCCTCTTCTGGAAAGCGGTGATACAAAGCGTAGCCTGCCTAGGAACGAGTTGGCATTTGCGAGATGCTGCTACTGGTGCCGCCGCTGCTGTTCTTGCTGCGGGAGGCAATACATCTACCCAGTGGGCTGTCACAGTCATATAGTCCTGAGTCTGCCCTGCTCCACTTGTCCACATGTCCGTGGTTAAGTGGACATTGGGTACAACTGCATTTTTTAGGACACTGGTGACTCTTTTTCTGAGGTCTGTGTACATTTTCGGTATCGCCTGCCTAGAGAAATGGAACCTAGATGGTATTTGGTACCGGGGACACAGTACCTCAATCAAGTCTGTAGTTGCCTGTGAATTAACGGTGGATAACGGAAACACGTTTCTCACCGCCCAGGCTGCCAAGGCCTAAGTTATCCGCTTTGCAGCAGGATGACTGCTGTGATATTTCATCTTCCTCGCAAAGGACTGTTGGACAGGCAATTGCTTACTGGAAGTAGTACAAGTGGTCTTCCGACTTCCCCTCTGGGATGACGATCGACTCCCAGCAGCAACAACAGCAGCGCCAGCAGCAGTAGGCGTTACACTCAAGGATGCATCGGAGGAATCCCAGGCAGGAGAGGACTCATCAGACTTGACAGTGACATGGCCTGCAGGACTATTGGCTTTCCTGTGTAAGGAGGAAATTGACACTGAGGGAGTTGGTGGTGTGGTTTGCAGGAGCTTGGTTACAAGTAGAGATGAGCGCCGGAAATTTTTCGGGTTTTGTGTTTTGGTTTTGGGTTCGGTTCCGCGGCCGTGTTTTGGGTTCGACCGCGTTTTGGCAAAACCTCACCGAATTTTTTTTGTCGGATTCGGGTGTGTTTTGGATTCGGGTGTTTTTTTCAAAAAACCCTAAAAAACAGCTTAAATCATAGAATTTGGGGGTAATTTTGATCCCAAAGTATTATTAACCTCAAAAAACATAATTTACACTCATTTTCAGCCTATTCTGAACACATCACACCTCACAATATTATTTTTAGTCCTAAAATTTGCACCGAGGTCGCTGTGTGAGTAAGATAAGCGACCCTAGTGGCCGACACAAACACCGGGCCCATCTAGGAGTGGCACTGCAGTGTCACGCAGGATGTCCCTTCCAAAAAACCCTCCCCAAACAGCACATGACGCAAAGAAAAAAAGAGGCGCAATGAGGTAGCTGTGTGAGTAAGATTAGCGACCCTAGTGGCCGACACAAACACCGGGCCCATCTAGGAGTGGCACTGCAGTGTCACGCAGGATGTCCCTTCCAAAAAACCCTCCCCAAACAGCACATGACGCAAAGAAAAAAAGAGGCTTTTTACTGATATTTGGTGTTTTGGATTTGACATGCTCTGTACTATGACATTGGGCATCGGCCTTGGCAGACGACGTTGCTGGCATTTCATCGTCTCGGCCATGACTAGTGGCAGCAGCTTCAGCACGAGGTGGAAGTGGATCTTGATCTTTCCCTAATTTTGGAACCTCAACTTTTTTGTTCTCCATATTTTATAGGCAGAACTAAAAGGCACCTCAGGTAAACAATGGAGATGGATGGATTGGATACTAGTATACAATTATGGACGGACTGCCACGGTTAGGTGGTATAAAAAAACCACGGTTAGGTGGTATATATTATAATAATAATACAATTATGGATGGACGGACTGCCTGCCGACTGCCGACACAGAGGTAGCCACAGCCGTGAACTACCGCACTGTACACTGGTTGATAAAGAGATAGTAGTATACTCGTAACAACTAGTATGACACTATGACGACGGTATAAAGAATGAAAAAAAAACCACGGTTAGGTGGTATATATTATAATAATAATACAATTATGGATGGACGGACTGCCTGCCGACTGCCGACACAGAGGTAGCCACAGCCGTGAACTACCGCACTGTACACTGGTTGATAAAGAGATAGTAGTATACTCGTAACAACTAGTATGACACTATGACGACGGTATAAAGAATGAAAAAAAAACCACGGTTAGGTGGTATATATTATAATAATAATACAATTATGGATGGACGGACTGCCTGCCGACTGCCGACACAGAGGTAGCCACAGCCGTGAACTACCGCACTGTACACTGGTTGATAAAGAGATAGTAGTATACTCGTAACAATTAGGATGACACTATGACGGTATAAAGAATGAAAAAAAAACCACGGTTAGGTGGTAGGTATATAATAATAAATAATACAATTCTGGTCGGACGGACTGCCTGCCGTGTGCCGACACAGAGGTAGCCACAGCCGTGAACTACCGCACTGTACACTGGTTGATAAAGAGATAGTAGTATACTCGTAACAATTAGGATGACACTATGACGGTATAAAGAATGAAAAAAAAAACCACGGTTAGGTGGTAGGTATATAATAATAAATAATACAATTCTGGTCGGACGGACTGCCTGCCGTGTGCCGACACAGAGGTAGCCACAGCCGTGAACTACCGCACTGTACTGTGTCTGCTGCTAATATAGACTGGTTGATATTTAAAGAGATATTAGTAGTATACAACAATACTATACTGGTGGTCAGGCACTGGTCACCACTCCTGCAGCAAAAGTGTGCACTGTTAATTAATATAATTGTACTCCTGGCTCCTGCTAACAACCTGCAGTGCTCCCCAGTCTCCCCCACAATTAATTATAAGCTTTTAATTTATACATTGATGACTGTGCAGCACACTGGGCTGAGCTGAGTGCACACAGACTGAGTCACACTGTGTGACTGACTGTGCTGTGTATCGTTTTTTTTTTCAGGCAGAGAACGGATATAGCAGAGAGAAGTGAACGGATATATTATATTAAATAAAAGTTAACTAGCAACTGCACTGGTCACTGACTGTGGTAAACTAACTCTGTCTGCGACTCTGCACAATCTCTCTCTATCTAATCTATCTATCTCTATTCTAATGGAGAGGACGCCAGACACGTCCTCTCCCTATCAATCTCAATGCACGAGTGAAAATGGCGGCGACGCGCGGCTCCTTATATAGAATCCGAGTCTCGCGATAGAATCCGAGCCTCGCGAGAATCCGACAGCGTCATGATGACGTTCGGGCGCGCTCGGGTTAACCGAGCAAGGCGGGAAGATCCGAGTCGCTCGGACCCGTGAAAAAAAACATGAAGTTCTGGCGGGTTCGGATTCAAAGAAACCGAACCCGCTCATCTCTAGTTACAAGAGGAAGGGATTTAGTGGTCAGTGGACTGCTTCCGCTGTCATCCAAAGTTTTTGAACTTGTCACTGACTTATGATGAATGCGCTGCAGGTGACATATAAGGGAGGATGTTCCAAGGTGGTTAACGTCCTTACCCCTACTTATTACAGCTTGACAAAGGCAACACACGGCTTGACACCTGTTGTCCGCATTTGTGTTAAAATAATTCCACACCGAAGAGGTGATTTTTTTTGTAATTTGACCAGGCATGTCAATGGCCATATTCGTCCCACGGACAACATGTGTCTCCCCGGGTGCCTGAATTAAACAAACCACCTCACCATCAGAATCCTCCTTGTCAATTTCCTCCTCAGCGCCAGCAACACCCATATCCTCATCCTGGTGTACTTCAACAGTGACATCTTCAATTTGACTATCAGGAACTGGACTGCGGGTGCTCCTTCCAGCACTTGCAGGGGGCGTGCAAATGGTGGAAGGCACCACCTCTTCCCGTCCAGTGTTGGGAAGGTCAGGCATCGCAGCCGACACAATTGGACTCTCCTTGGGGATTTGTGATATAGAAGAACGCACAGTTCTTTGCTGTGCTTTTGCCAGCTTAAGTCTTTTCATTTTTCTAGCGAGAGGATGAGTGCTTCCATCCTCATGTGAAGCTGAACCACTAGCCATGAACATAGGCCAGGGCCTCAGCCGTTCCTTGCCACTCCGTGTGGTAAATGGCATATTGGCAAGTTTACGCTTCTCCTCAGACGCTTTTAATTTAGATTTTTGGGTCATTTTACTGAACTTTTGTGTTTTGGATTTTACATGCTCTCTACTATGACATTGGGCATCGGCCTTGGCAGACGACGTTGATGGCATTTCATCGTCTCGGCCATGACTAGTGGCAGCAGCTTCAGCACGAGGTGGAAGTGGATCTTGATCTTTCCCTATTTTGCCCTCCACATTTTTGTTCTCCATTTTTTAATGTGTGGAATTATATGCCAGTATCAATAGCAATGGCCTACTACTATATATACTGCGCACAACTGAAATGCACCACAGGTATGGATGGATAGTATACTTGACGACACAGAGGTAGGTAGAGCAGTGGCCTACTGTACCGTACTGCTATATATTATATACTGGTGGTCAGCAAACTGTGCAAAACTGAAATGCACCACAGGTATGGATGGATAGTATACTTGACGACACAGGTAGGTAGAGCAGTGGCCTACTGTACCGTAATGCTATATATTATATACTGGTGGTCAGCAAACTGTGCAAAACTTAAATGCACCACAGGTATGGATGGATAGTATACTTGAAGACACAGAGGTAGGTAGAGCAGTGGCCTGCTGTACCGTAATGCTATATATTATTTACTGGTGGTCAGCAAACAGGTGCAAAACTTAAATGCACCACAGGTATGGATGGATAGTATACTTGACAACACAGAGGTAGGTAGAGCAGTGGCCTACTGTACCGTACTGCTATATATTATATACTGGTGGTCAGCAAACTGTGCAAAACTGAAATGCACCACAGGTATGGATGAATAGTATACTTGACGACACAGAGGTTGGTAGAGCAGTGGCCTGCTGTACCGTACTGCTATATATTATATACTGGTGGTCAGCAAACTGTGCAAAACTTAAATGCACCACAGGTATGGATGGATAGTATACTTAAAGACACAGAGGTAGGTAGAGCAGTGGCCTGCTGTACCGTAATGCTATATATTATTTACTGGTGGTCAGCAAACTGTGCAAAACTTAAATGCACCACAGGTATGGGTGGATAGTATGCTTGACAACACAGAGGTAGGTAGAGCAGTGGCCTACTGTACCGTACTGCTATATATTATATACTGGTGGTCAGCAAACTGTGCAAAACTGAAATGCACCACAGGTATGGATGAATAGTAGAGATGAGCGCCTGAAATTTTTCGGGTTTTGTGTTTTGGTTTTGGGTTCGGTTCCGCGGCCGTGTTTTGGGTTCGACCGCGTTTTGGCAAAACCTCACCGAATTTTTTTTGTCGGATTCGGGTGTGTTTTGGATTCCAGTGTTTTTTTTCAAAAAACCCTAAAAAACAGCTTAAATCATAGAATTTGGGGGTCATTTTGATCCCAAAGTATTATTAACCTCAAAAACCATAATTTCCACTCATTTTCAGTCTATTCTGAATACCTCACACCTCACAATATTATTTTTAGACCTGAAATTTGCACCTAGGTCGCTGGATGACTAAGCTAAGCGACCCTAGTGGCCGACACAAACACCGTGCCCATCTAGGAGTGGCACTGCAGTGTCACGCAGGATGGCCCTTCCAAAAAACCCTCCCCAAACAGCACATGACGCAAAGAAAAAAAGAGGCGCAATGAGGTAGCTGTGTGAGTAAGATAAGCGACCCTAGTGGCCGACACAAACACCGTGCCCATCTAGGAGTGGCACTGCAGTGTCACGCAGGATGGCCCTTCCAAAAAACCCTCCCCAAACAGCACATGACGCAAAGAAAAAAAGAGGCGCAATGAGGTAGCTGTGTGAGTAAGATAAGCGACCCTAGTGGCCGACACAAACACCGGGCCCATCTAGGAGTGGCACTGCAGTGTCACGCAGGATGTCCCTTCCAAAAAACCCTCCCCAAACAGCACATGATGCAAAGAAAAAAAGAGGCGCAATGAGGTAGCTGACTGTGTGAGTAAGATAAGCGACCCTAGTGGCCGACACAAACACCGGGCCCATCTAGGAGTGGCACTGCAGTGTCACGCAGGATGTCCCTTCCAAAAAACCCTCCCCAAACAGCACATGACGCAAAGAAAAAAAGAGGCGCAATGAGGTAGCTGACTGTGTGAGTAAGATAAGCGACCCTAGTGGCCGACACAAACACCGGGCCCATCTAGGAGTGGCACTGCAGTGTCACGCAGGATGTCCCTTCCAAAAAACCCTCCCCAAACAGCACATGACGCAAAGAAAAAAAGAGGCGCAATGAGGTAGCTGACTGTGTGAGTAAGATAAGCGACCCTAGTGGCCGACACAAACACCGGGCCCATCTAGGAGTGGCACTGCAGTGTCACGCAGGATGTCCCTTCCAAAAAACCCTCCCCAAACAGCACATGACGCAAAGAAAAAAAGAGGCGCAATGAGGTAGCTGACTGTGTGAGTAAGATAAGCGACCCTAGTGGCCGACACAAACACCGGGCCCATCTAGGAGTGGCACTGCAGTGTCACGCAGGATGTCCCTTCCAAAAAACCCTCCCCAAACAGCACATGACGCAAAGAAAAAGAAAAGAAAAAAGAGGTGCAAGATGGAATTGTCCTTGGGCCCTCCCACCCACCCTTATGTTGTATAAACAGGACATGCACACTTTAACCAACCCATCATTTCAGTGACAGGGTCTGCCACACGACTGTGACTGATATGACGGGTTGGTTTGGACCCCCCCCAAAAAAGAAGCAATTAATCTCTCCTTGCACAAACTGGCTCTACAGAGGCAAGATGTCCACCTCATCATCATCCTCCGATATATCACCGTGTACATCCCCCTCCTCACAGATTATCAATTCGTCCCCACTGGAATCCACCATCTCAGCACCCTGTGTACTTTGTGGAGGCAATTGCTGCTGGTGAATGTCTCCACGGAGGAATTGATTATAATTCATTTTAATGAACATCATCTTCTCCACATTTTCTGGATGTAACCTCGTACGCCGATTGCTGACAAGGTGAGCGGCGGCACTAAACACTCTTTCGGAGTACACACTTGTGGGAGGGCAACTTAGGTAGAATAAAGCCAGTTTGTGCAAGGGCCTCCAAATTTCCTCTTTTTCCTGCCAGTATAAGTACGGACTGTGTGACGTGCCTACTTGGATGCGGTCGCTCATATAATCCTCCACCATTCTTTCAATGGTGAGAGAATCATATGCAGTGACAGTAGACGACATGTCCGTAATCGTTGTCAGGTCCTTCAGTCCGGACCAGATGTCAGCATCAGCAGTCGCTCCAGACTGCCCTGCATCACCGCCAGCGGGTGGGCTCGGAATTCTGAGCCTTTTCCTCGCACCCCCAGTTGCGGGAGAATGTGAAGGAGGAGATGTTGTTGACAGGTCGCGTTCCGCTTGACTTGACAATTTTCTCACCAGCAGGTCTTTCAACCCCAGCAGACTTGTGTTTGCCGGAAAGAGAGATCCAAGGTAGGCTTTAAATCTAGGATCGAGCACGGTGGCCAAAATGTAGTGCTCTGATTTCAACAGATTGACCACCCGTGAATCCTTGTTAAGCGAATTAAGGGCTCCATCCACAAGTCCCACATGCCTAGCGGAATCGCTCCGTGTTAGCTCCTCCTTCAATGTCTCCAGCTTCTTCTGCAAAAGCCTGATGAGGGGAATGACCTGACTCAGGCTGGCAGTGTCTGAACTGACTTCACGTGTGGCAAGTTCAAAGGGCATCAGAACCTTGCACAACGCTGAAATCATTCTCCACTGCGCTTGAGACAGGTGCATTCCACCTCCTATATCGTGCTCAATTGTATAGGCTTGAATGGCCTTTTGCTGCTCCTCCAACCTCTGAAGCATATAGAGGGTTGAATTCCACCTCGTTACCACTTCTTGCTTCAGATGATGGCAGGGCAGGTTCAGTAGTTTTTGGTGGTGCTCCAGTTATCTGTACGTGGTGCCTGTACGCCGAAAGTGTCCCGCAATTCTTCTGGCCACCGACAGCATCTCTTGCACGCCCCTGTCGTTTTTTAAAAAATTCTGCACCACCAAATTCAAGGTATGTGCAAAACATGGGACGTGCTGGAATTTGCCCAGATTTAATGCACACACAATATTGCTGGCGTTGTCCGATGCCACAAATCCACAGGAGAGTCCAATTGGGGTAAGCCATTCCGCGATGATCTTCCTCAGTTGCCGTAAGAGGTTTTCAGCTGTGTGCGTATTCTGGAAACCGGTGATACAAAGCGTAGCCTGCCTAGGAAAGAGTTGGCGTTTGCGAGATGCTGCTACTGGTGCCGCCGCTGCTGTTCTTGCGGCGGGAGTCCATACATCTACCCAGTGGGCTGTCACAGTCATATAGTCCTGACCCTGCCCTGCTCCACTTGTCCACATGTCCGTGGTTAAGTGGACATTGGGTACAGCTGCATTTTTTAGGACACTGGTGACTCTTTTTCTGAGGTCTGTGTACATTTTCGGTATCGCCTGCCTAGAGAAATGGAACCTAGATGGTATTTGGTACCGGGGACACAGTACCTCCAACAAGTCTCTAGTTGGCTCTGCAGTAATGATGGATACCGGAACCACGTTTCTCACCACCCAGGATGTCAAGGCCTCAGTTATCCGCTTTGCAGTAGGATGACTGCTGTGATATTTCATCTTCCTCGCAAAGGACTGTTGGACAGTCAATTGCTTGGTGGAAGTAGTACAAGTGGTCTTACGACTTCCCCTCTGGGATGACCATCGACTCCCAGCAGCAACAACAGCAGCGCCAGCAGCAGTAGGCGTTACACGCAAGGATGCATCGGAGGAATCCCAGGCAGGAGAGGAATCATCAGAATTGCCAGTGACATGGCCTGCAGGACTATTGGCATTCCTGGGGAAGGAGGAAATTGACACTGAGGGAGTTGGTGGGGTGGTTTGCGTGAGCTTGGTTACAAGAGGAAGGGATTTACTGGTCAGTGGACTGCTTCCGCTGTCGGCCCAAGTTTTTGAACTTGTCACTGACTTATTATGAATGCGCTGCTGGTGACGTATAAGGGAGGATGTTCCGAGGTGGTTAACGTCCTTACCCCTACTTATTACAGCTTGACAAAGGGAACACACGGCTTGACACCTGTTGTCCGCATTTCTGGTGAAATACTTCCACACCGAAGAGCTGATTTTTTTGGTATTTTCACCAGGCATGTCAACGGCCATATTCCTCCCACGGACAACAGGTGTCTCCCAGGGTGCCTGACTTAAACAAACCACCTCACCATCAGAATCCTCCTGGTCAATTTCCTCCCCAGCGCCAGCAACACCCATATCCTCCTCATCCTGGTGTACTTCAACACTGACATCTTCAATCTGACTATCAGGAACTGGACTGCGGGTGCTCCTTCCATCACTTGCAGGGGGCGTGCAAATGGTGGAAGGCGCATGCTCTTCACGTCCAGTGTTGGGAAGGTCAGGCATCGCAACCGACACAATTGGAGTCGGACTCTCCTTGTGGATTTGGGATTTCGAAGAACGCACAGTTCTTTGCGGTGCTACTGCTTTTGCCAGCTTGAGTCTTTTCATTTTTCTAGCGAGAGGCTGAGTGCTTCCATCCTCATGTGAAGCTGAACCACTAGCCATGAACATAGGCCAGGGCCTCAGCCGTTCCTTGCCACTCCGTGTGGTAAATGGCATATTGGCAAGTTTACGCTTCTCCTCCGACAATTTTATTTTAGGTTTTGGAGTCCTTTTTTTACTGATATTTGGTGTTTTGGATTTGACATGCTCTGTACTATGACATTGGGCATCGTCCTTGGCAGACGACGTTGCTGGCATTTCATCGTCTCGGCCATGACTAGTGGCAGCAGCTTCAGCACGAGGTGGAAGTGGATCTTGATCTTTCCCTAATTTTGGAACCTCAACATTTTTGTTCTCCATATTTTAATAGGCACAACTAAAAGGCACCTCAGGTAAACAATGGAGATGGATGGATACTAGTATACAATTATGGATGGACTGCCGAGTGCCGACACAGAGGTAGCTACAGCCGTGGACTACTGTACTGTGTCTGCTGCTAATATAGACTGGTTAATAAAGAGATGTAGTATGTATGTATAAAGAAGAAAGAAAAAAAAAAACCACGGGTAGGTGGTATACAATTATGGACGGACTGCCGAGTGCTGACACAGAGGTAGCTACAGCCGTGGACTACTGTACTGTGTCTGCTGCTAATATAGACTGGTTGATAAAGAGATGTAGTATGTATGTATAAAGAAGAAAGAAAAAAAAACCACGGGTAGGTGGTATACAATTATTGATGGACTGCCGAGTGCCGACACAGAGGTAGCTACAGCCGTGGACTACTGTACTGTGTCTGCTGCTAATATAGACTGGTTGATAAAGAGATGTAGTATGTATGTATAAAGAAGAAAGAAAAAAAAACCACGGGTAGGTGGTATACAATTATGGATGGACTGCCGAGTGCCGACACAGAGGTAGCTACAGCCGTGGACTACTGTACTGTGTCTGCTGCTAATATAGACTGGTTGATAAAGAGATGTAGTATGTATGTATAAAGAAGAAAGAAAAAAATCCCACGGGTAGGTGGTATACAAATATGGACGGACTGCCGAGTGCCGACACAGAGGTAGCTACAGCCGTGGACTGCTGTACTGTGTCTGCTGCTAATATAGACTGGTTGATAAAGAGATGCAGTATGTATGTATAAAGAAGAAAGAAAAAAAAACCACGGGTAGGTGGTATACAATTATGGATGGACTGCCGAGTGCCGACACAGAGGTAGCTACAGCCGTGGACTACTGTACTGTGTCTGCTGCTAATATAGACTGGTTGATAAAGAGATGTAGTATGTATGTATAAAGAAGAAAGAAAAAAAAACCACGGGTAGGTGGTATACAATTATGGACGGACTGCCGAGTGCCGACACAGAGGTAGCTACAGCCGTGGACTACCGTACTGTACTGTGTCTGCTGCTAATATAGACTGGTTGATAATGAGATGTAGTATGTATGTATAAAGAAGAAAGAAAAAAAACCACGGGTAGGTGGTATACAATTATGGATGGACTGCCGAGTGCCGACACAGAAGTAGCTACAGCCGTGGACTACTGTACTGTGTCTGCTGCTAATATAGACTGGTTGATAAAGAGATGTAGTATGTATGTATAAAGAAGAAAGAAAAAAAAACCACGGGTAGGTGGTATACAATTATGGACGGACTGCCGAGTGCCGACACAGAGGTAGCTACAGCCGTGGACTACTGTACTGTGTCTGCTGCTAATATAGACTGGTTGATAATGAGATGTAGTATGTATGTATAAAGAAGAAAGAAAAAAAAACCACGGGTAGGTGGTATACAATTATGGATGGACTGCCGAGTGCCGACACAGAGGTAGCTACAGCCGTGAACTACCGTACTGTGTCTGCTGCGACTGGATGATAAATAATGATATAAAAAATATATATATATCACTACTGCAGCCGGACAGGTATATATTATATAATGACGGACCTGCTGGACACTGTCTGTCAGCAGAATGAGTTTTTGATAGAATAAAAAAAAAAACACCACACAAGTCACACGACGAGTGTTTAACTTTTTCAGGCAATCACAATATAGTATACTACTAACTATACTGGTGGTCAGTGTGGTCAGGTCACTGGTCAGTCACACTGGCAGTGGCACTCCTGCAGCAAAAGTGTGCACTGTTTAATTTTAATAATATGTACTCCTGGCTCCTGCTATAACCTATAACTGGCACTGCTCCCCAGTCTCCCCCACAATTATAAGCTGTGTGAGCACAGTCAGATATATACATAGATGATGCAGCACACTGGGCTGAGCAGTGCACACAGATATGGTATGTGACTGAGTCACTGTGTATCGTTTTTTTCAGGCAGAGAACGGATTATATTAAATAAAACTGCACTGTCTGGTGGTCACTGTGGTCAGTCACTACTAAACTCTGCACTCTCTACAGTACTCCTAAGCTCCAGTAAATCAAGTGTCTCTGTTTAAAATCAATCTCACTCTCTCTCTTCTAATCTAAATGGAGAGGACGCCAGCCACGTCCTCTCCCTATGAATCTCAATGCACGTGTGAAAATGGCGGCGACGCGCGGCTCCTTATATAGAATCCGAGTCTCGCGATAGAATCCGAACCTAGCGAGAATCCGACAGCGTCATGATGACGTTCGGGCGCGCTCGGGTTAACCGAGCAAGGCGGGAAGATCCGAGTCGCTCGGACCCGTGAAAAAAAACATGAAGTTCGGGCGGGTTCGGATTCCGAGGAACCGAACCCGCTCATCTCTAATGAATAGTATACTTGATGACACAGAGGTAGGTAGAGCAGTGGCCTTCTGTACCGTACTCCTATATATTATATACTGGTGGTCAGCAAAATTATGCACTGTACTCCTACTATATACTACAATGCAGCACAGATATGGAGCGTTTTTCAGGCAGAGAACGTATAATACTGGTGTTCACTGGTCAGCAAAACTCTGCACTGTACTCCTCCTATATAATACTGCTGGTCCCCAGTCCCCACAATAAAGCAGTGTGAGCACAGATATATGCAGCACACTGAGCACAGATATGGAGCGTTTTTCAGGCAGACAACGTATAATACTGGTGGTCACTGGTCAGCAAAACTCTGCACTGTACTCCTCCTATAATACTGCTGATCCCCAGAATAAAGATATGCAGCCCCCTGAAACAAAGTGAGAGGACGCCAGCCACGTCCTCTCACTATCATTTACTTATATAGAATCCGAATCTCGCGAGAATCCGACAGCGGGATGATGACGTTCGGGCGCGCTCGGGTTAACCGAGCCATACGGGAGAATCCGAGTATGCCTCGGACCCGTGTAAAATGGGTGAAGTTTGGGGGGGTTCGGTTTCCAAGGAACTGAACCCGCTCATCTCTACTTTAATTAGAGATTTTCTCTGTATAAAAGAACACTGGTTTAGAAAAACACACATGTAATTGTGTATGACTGGTGTGGAATCACCAACCTTCCTTGCCAATTAGTAGACCAAGCTGTGGTTTAGTAAGATGGATTATGTATTTCTATGGGCACGCGTACATAGAGGCACCAGCACATCATAGTCACAGGCACACTTGCCGTGCCTGGATTGCCATGAATACACCAAACTGCAGGCTGTATGAGTGTGGCTACATCTGTAGCTGCTGTTTGTGAATCGGACGCAGCTGTGTCTGTGTGAGCATCTATTGCAGCAGTTGCATCTGTGACTGTATACTAACGCTGCTACAAGCCCTTCACTGATGTAAAGCCATGCATCCCAACGTGCATAGACAGTGGCGCCGACAGCTTTTCCAAGACCTTGTAGAGAGAGAGGGTGTGGTTAATGCACATGATGTTTGGCCAGATCCCCTAATTGAGAATATTACAAATTAAATGCTAAGTGTGGCTGCGGGCTGTGGGTGTGATCATTCCCCATGCAGGGAGAGAGAAGACTGACGGCTGCTGCAGCTGCCTCTGTCCCCAGCCCAGCACATAACTGCATGTGCAGGACTGGGGAGAGAGGCTGCTGCAGTAGCCGTCAGTTTTCTATCTCCCTTCGAAGTGCATCTCTCTGCAAAGCGGGAGGGAGCAGAGTGGAACTTGGCCCCTGCCAGCAGAGGCGTAACTAGGGTAGGGTGAGTGGGGCACGTGCCCTGGGCACCTTGGCAGGCCCAGGAGAGGTGGGCGCCGCCGCCGGCCAGGGCATCATGTCCCACTCGCCCCCGTCACGCCGAAATGTGAGGGGAGGAGAGCGCAGCGTCTCTCCCTCCCCTTACCGCCGCTGCCGGCACTAGCAGCGCTGCCAGCAGCGCTGCGTGTGTCCGGTCTCCGGCGGCATTAGCCAATCAGAGCTTGCGGACCGGCTCCTGATTAGCTGCTGGTCCGCGAGCTCTGATTGGCTAGCGAACCGGCGCCACACAGCCGCTGGAGACCTGGAGCGGTGAGGGGAAGGAGAGGTGCTGCGCTGCGCTCTCCTTCCCCTCACATATCAGAGGCGAGCCACAAGTGGTGAGTGACCTGGGGAGGGGGAGCACAGTGGGGCATGTAACTGGCACAGTGGAGCATGTATCTGGCACAGTGGGGCATGTATCTGGCACAGTGGGGCATGTAACTGGCACAGTGGGGCATGTATTTGGCACAGTGGGGCATGTATCTGGCACAGTGGGTCATGTATCTGGCACTGTGGGGCATGTATCTGGCACTGTGGAGCATGTATCTGGCACAGTGGGGCATGTATATGGCACAGTGGGGCATGTAACTGGCACGGTGGGGCATGTATCTGGCACAGTGGGGCATGTATCTGGCACTGTGGGGCATGTAACTGGCACTGTGGGGCATGTATCTGGCACTGTGGGGCAATGTAACTGGAACTGTGGGGCATGTATATGGCACTGTGGGGCATGTAACTGGCACTGTGGGGCAATGTAACTGACACTGTGGGGCATGTATCTGGCACTGTGGGGCATGTAAGTAGCACTGTGGGGCATGTATCTGGCACTGTGGGGCATGTATCTGGCACTGTGGTGCAATGTAACTGGCACTGTGGGGCATGTATCTGGCAATGTGGGGCATGTAACTGGCACTGTGGGGCATGTATCCGGCACTGTGGGGCATTGTATCTGGCATTGTGGGGCATGTATCTGGCACTGTGGGGCATGTAACAGGCACTGTGGGGCATGTATCTGGCACTGTGGGGCATGTATCCGGCACTGTGGGGCATTGTATCTGGCACTGTGGGGCAATGTAACTGGCACTGTGGGGCATGTATCTGGCACTGTGGGGCAATGTAACTGGCACTGTGGGGCATGTTTCTGGCACTGTGGGGCATGTAACTGGCACTGTGGGGCATGTATCCGGCACTGTGGGGCATTGTATCTGGCACTGTGGGGCAATGTAATTGGCACTGTGGGGCATGTATGTGGCACTGTGGGGCAATGTAACTGGCACTGTGGGGCATGTATCTGGCACTGTGGGGCATGTAACTGGCACTGTGGGGCATGTAACTGGCACTGTGGGGCATGTATCCGGCACTGTGGGGCATTGTATCTGGCACTGTGGGGCAATGTAACTGGCACTGTGGGGCATGTATCTGGCACTGTGGGGCAATGTAACTGGCACTGTGGGGCATGTATCTGGCACTGTGGGGCATGTAACTGGCACTGTGGGGCATGTATCCGGCACTGTGGGGCATTGTATCTGGCACTGTGGGGCATGTATCTGGCACTGTGGGGCATGTATCCAGCACTGTGGGGCATTGTATCTGGCACTGTGGGGCAATGTAACTGGCACTGTGGGGCATGTATCTGGCACTGTGGGGCATGTATCCGGCACTGTGGGGCATTGTATCTGGCACTGTGGGGCAATGTAACTGGCACTGTGGGGCAATGTAACTGGCACTGTGGTGTGTGGCCACGCACATGCTTCTTTTGGTGTGTGTTTTTTTTTTTTTGGGGGGGGCGCCGTTTTCCATCTTGCCCTGGGCTCCGAAAACCCTAGCTACGCCTCTGCCTTCCAGGCCCCTCAGACAGGCCCGGGCCTGGGTAAAGAGTACCCGCTTCACTTCTCTCGGCTCCACTGTGCATGGACTGGGCCACCCACTCTGAGCCTCGTTAGATGCTTATGTATCGCTTGGTGCATAATCAGACACCACCATCGGTCTCACCATGGAAACTTGCACCAGCCCCGTGCAGATTACCCCTCATAGTATATGTCCTCCAATGTTAGTGATGAGTGGCATTAGTGTGCAACCACTGTCAACGCCAAATCCACGACACTCCCATAACACTAAGACCCAGCATCATCTGAATATCCACCTCCCTGTCACCAGCCAGCAAAGCCCAATACATTCCTAATACATGTCAGAGACCTTACAGCGGCTCTGTGCGCAGCCAATATGGAGGCATGTGCATTGTGACTTAGACGCATCTGCTAAACAAAAATGCTGCTGTACTCTAATGTATTCCTTTCCCCTATTCTTCCATCCTGACAGTGGTGTTCTATTATTATTTTATAATAATCTCATGTATGTGTGTACATAATGTATGCAGTAGTGGATTCATCGCTATGTGACCAGAGTGGCCGCTTAGGGCCTGGGAGGGTCCCAGGAGTACCACCTGGCAGGGCTCACTGGGGTAACTATAGAGGGAGCAATAGGTACACTTACTATGTGGCCTGGTGGTTTAGGAAGGGGTAGGGGCAGCTACCATCAAAATAAAGGATTAAAAAGCAGTGCAGCCAGACCTTTAAATCCGCCCGGGGACATTTCTATAGAGGAGAAGGCCCATGTGCAGGCTCCATTTAGGCTCCCTCCTCTCTAGTCATCAGCGCTGTAGTTCTGGGCACTTGGGTCCCTAGGGAACCCTAGCGATGTCCCAGAGTCTAGAGTGCATGAGCAGATCTCCGGGAAAATGGCTGCCTTTTTCCTAGTTATTTCTGCAGGACTGCTGCTGTGCTGCGAGACTCCGGAGGGTAAGTATTAAAAGTAATGGGTGCAGGATGTGCGGTGCGGGGCCCCACATGGACCGGGGGGGCCTGTGTGCATCGCACACCCCACACCCATTAGAAATATGCCAGTGTCTCAGCCTCATCCTACACTTATCCAGCATCGGTGCCCCTCTCTGCTCAGCACCCTGCTACTACATACTGGGGGTCATTCCGAGTTGTTCGCTCGTTAAAGATTTTCGCAACGGAGCGATTAAGGCAAAAATGCGCATGCGCATGGTTCGCAGTGCGCATGCAGTTAGTATTTTAACACAAAACTTAGTAGATTTACTCACGCACGAACGAAGATTTTTCATTGTTGAAGTGATCGTAGTGTGGTTGACAGGAAGTGGGTGTATCTGGGCGGAAGCTGGCCGTTTTCTGGGAGTGTGCAGAAAAACGCAGGCGTGCCAGGGAAAAACGCGGGAGTGTCTGGAGAAACGGGGGAGTGGCTATCCGAACGCTGGGCGTGTGTGTGACGTCAAACCAGGAACGAAACTGACTGAACTGATCGCTATTTGTGAGTAAGTCTTGAGCTACTCAGAAACTGCTAAGAATTTTCTATTCGCAATTCTGATAATATTTCGTTCGCTATTCTGCTAAGCTAAGATACACTCCCAGAGGGCGGCGGCTTAGCGTGTGCAATGCTGCTAAAAGCAGCTAGTGAGCGAACAACTCGGAATCACCCCCACTGTACATAATGTACCTGGCCAGCAGCAGGCGGAATGTTATCAGGCACATGTAAGTACCAGCGACCCCCAATGTTGTGCCTGGCCGGTGGGTGTACATAAAGCTGCACTGAGAGCAGATGGACCACCTTACACTGGGGGTCATTCCGACCCGTTCGCACACAGTGTTTTTTCGCTGCGGTCTGAACGGGTCGGAACTGCGCATGCGCGACATCCGCAATGCGCATGTGTTTCGTTGCGCGATTGCAAGAAGAATGACTGCGGTGAGGCGTACCGGGCGGATACTCACCGTTTTCCAGGTGTGGAGATCCGAACGCAGGCGTGTCCAGGCGTTTGGAGAGCGGATGTCTGACGTCAATCCCGGGACCTTCATCGCTGGATCCGTCGCACTGGGTAAGTAAGTCTGACCCTGGTCTTGTTTTGCAGGAAACTTTTGGAGCATAGCAGGGCTGCACAAACGATCCCAGCCCCACTATGCTAAAATACACTCCCCCATAGGCAGCGTCAAGTTGATCGCACCAGCAGCAAAAAGTTGCTACATATGATCAACTCGCAATGAGGGCCACTGTACATATACATATACATATACTGTAACATATATATATATATATATACACACTTGCAGTCACACATACTAACAAATTTATGTATTCATAAACTGAATTCCCAGTCCTCTGTCTCATTTAGTGCATAGGCTACAGTAAACATGTCATCCTTGTGTGATTTTCCAGAGAGTATAAGGAATAATTGTTACTATTCATACCCCTTTTACACTCACACAGCCGGGTCACTCCCGGGATGCATTCCCAGGACTGACCCCTTTCACACTGCATTAACACCTGGGATCGACCCGGGACAGCCCCATTTACACTGATCCCGGGATATCCCTGCAAATGCATATGTATGTCATTAGAAATGGCCTTTTTCTGGCTCACATAGATGAGGTCACAATACTCAGCAAAGGGAGGGTTGTTGTCATGCACCTTCAAGAACTACTTTTTCAGAGTCTTCATTTTGTTTAAAACTTGCTGTTGTGAACGTATAATTCCTCTGGCTTCAAGCATTTTGGAGATGTTTTTATAAATGACTGCATCTTTCACTGTGCCTGTGATCTGCTTCATTATTTCCTCCTCTCCCCTAATGCTGAGGAACTCTCTCACCTCCTGGTCTGTCCAGGTCGCCATGCTGCCTTGCTCCCACGCTTCCAGGATGCTCCCCTGGGCTCTGAAAGATGACATCATCTTTTCTGAGCCCAAGAAAGCTCCAATCCGAGGCCTTTTAATTAGAGATGAGCGGGTTCGGTTCCTCGGAAACCGAACCCGCCCGAACTTCATGTTTTTTTTAGAGATGAGCGCCGGAAATTTTTCGGGTTTTGTGTTTTGGTTTTGGGTTCGGTTCCGCGGCCGTGTTTTGGGTTCGACCGCGTTTTGGCAAAACCTCACCGAATTTTTTTTGTCGGATTCGGGTGTGTTTTGGATTCGGGTGTTTTTTTCAAAAAACCCTAAAAAACAGCTTAAATCATAGAATTTTGGGGTAATTTTGATCCCAAAGTATTATTAACCTCAAAAAACATAATTTACACTCATTTTCAGCCTATTCTGAACACATCACACCTCACAATATTATTTTTAGTCCTAAAATTTGCACCGAGGTCGCTGTGTGAGTAAGATAAGCGACCCTAGTGGCCGACACAAACACCGGGCCCATCTAGGAGTGGCACTGCAGTGTCACGCAGGATGGCCCTTCCAAAAAACCCTCCCCAAACAGCACATGACGCAAAGAAAAAAAGAGGCGCAATGAGGTAGCTGACTGTGTGAGTAAGATTAGCGACCCTAGTGGCCGACACAAACACCGGGCACATCTAGGAGTGGCACTGCAGTGTCACGCAGGATGTCCCTTCCAAAAAACCCTCCCCAAACAGCACATGACGCAAAGAAAAAAAGAGGCGCAATGAGGTAGCTGTGTGAGTAAGATTAGCGACCCTAGTGGCCGACACAAACACCGGGCCCATCTAGGAGTGGCACTGCAGTGTCACGCAGGATGTCCCTTCCAAAAAACCCTCCCCAATCAGCACATGATGCAAAGAAAAAGAAAAGAAAAAAGAGGTGCAAGATGGAATTATCCTTGGGCCCTCCCACCCACCCTTATGTTGTATAAACAAAACAGGACATGCACACTTTAACCAACCCATCATTTCAGTGACAGGGTCTGCCACACGACTGTGACTGATATGACGGGTTGGTTTGGACCCCCCCCAAAAAAGAAGCAATTAATCTCTCCTTGCACAAACTGGCTCTACAGAGGCAAGATGTCCACCTCATCTTCACCCTCCGATATATCACCGTGTACATCCCCCTCCTCACAGATTATCAATTCGTCCCCACTGGAATCCACCATCTCAGCTCCCTGTGTACTTTGTGGAGGCAATTGCTGCTGGTCAATGTCTCCGCGGAGGAATTGATTATAATTCATTTTAATGAACATCATCTTCTCCACATTTTCTGGATGTAACCTCGTACGCCGATTGCTGACAAGGTGAGCGGCGGCACTAAACACTCTTTCGGAGTACACACTTGTGGGAGGGCAACTTAGGTAGAATAAAGCCAGTTTGTGCAAGGGCCTCCAAATTGCCTCTTTTTCCTGCCAGTATAAGTACGGACTGTGTGACGTGCCTACTTGGATGCGGTCACTCATATAATCCTCCACCATTCTATCAATGTTGAGAGAATCATATGCAGTGACAGTAGACGACATGTCCGTAATCGTTGTCAGGTCCTTCAGTCCGGACCAGATGTCAGCATCAGCAGTCGCTCCAGACTGCCCTGCATCACCGCCAGCGGGTGGGCTCGGAATTCTGAGCCTTTTCCTCGCACCCCCAGTTGCGGGAGAATGTGAAGGAGGAGATGTTGACAGGTCGCGTTCCGCTTGACTTGACAATTTTGTCACCAGCAGGTCTTTCAACCCCAGCAGACCTGTGTCTGCCGGAAAGAGGGATCCAAGGTAGGCTTTAAATCTAGGATCGAGCACGGTGGCCAAAATGTAGTGCTCTGATTTCAACAGATTGACCACCCGTGAATCCTTGTTAAGCGAATTAAGGGCTGCATCCACAAGTCCCACATGCCTAGCGGAATCGCTCCGTGTTAGCTCCTCCTTCAATGCCTCCAGCTTCTTCTGCAAAAGCCTGATGAGGGGAATGACCTGACTCAGGCTGGCAGTGTCTGAACTGACTTCACGTGTGGCAAGTTCAAAGGGCATCAGAACCTTGCACAACGTTGAAATCATTCTCCACTGCACTTGAGACAGGTGCATTCCACCTACTATATCGTGCTCAATTGTATAGGCTTGAATGGCCTTTTGCTGCTCCTCCAACCTCTGAAGCATATAGAGGGTTGAATTCCACCTCGTTACCACTTCTTGCTTCAGATGATGGCAGGGCAGGTTCAGTAGTTTTTGGTGGTGCTCCAGTTTTCTGTACGTGGTGCCTGTACGCCGAAAGTGTCCCGCAATTCTTCTGGCCACCGACAGCATCTCTTGCACGCCCCTGTCGTTTTTTAAAAAATTCTGCACCACCAAATTCAAGGTATGTGCAAAACATGGGACGTGCTGGAATTGGCCCAGATTTAATGCACACACAATATTGCTGGCGTTGTCCGATGCCACAAATCCACAGGAGAGTCCAATTGGGGTAAGCCATTCCGCGATGATCTTCCTCAGTTGCCGTAAGAGGTTTTCAGCTGTGTGCGTATTCTGGAAAGCGGTGATACAAAGCGTAGCCTGCCTAGGAAAGAGTTGGCGTTTGCGAGATGCTGCTACTGGTGCCGCCGCTGCTGTTCTTGCGGCGGGAGTCCATACATCTACCCAGTGGGCTGTCACAGTCATATAGTCCTGACCCTGCCCTGCTCCACTTGTCCACATGTCCGTGGTTAAGTGGACATTGGGTACAGCTGCATTTTTTAGGACACTGGTGACTCTTTTTCTGAGGTCTGTGTACATTTTCGGTATCGCCTGCCTAGAGAAATGGAACCTAGATGGTATTTGGTACCGGGGACACAGTACCTCCAACAAGTCTCTAGTTGGCTCTGCAGTAATGATGGATACCGGAACCACGTTTCTCACCACCCAGGATGCCAAGGCCTCAGTTATCCGCTTTGCAGTAGGATGACTGCTGTGATATTTCATCTTCCTCGCAAAGGACTGTTGAACAGTCAATTGCTTACTGGAAGTAGTACAAGTGGGCTTACGACTTCCCCTCTGGGATGACCATCGACTCCCAGCGGCAACAACAGCAGCGCCAGCAGCAGTAGGCGTTACACGCAAGGATGCATCGGAGGAATCCCAGGCAGGAGAGGACTCGTCAGACTTGCCAGTGACATGGCCTGCAGGACTATTGGCATTCCTGGGGAAGGAGGAAATTGACACTGAGGGAGTTGGTGGGGTGGTTTGCGTGAGCTTGGTTACAAGAGGAAGGGATTTACTGGTCAGTGGACTGCTTCCGCTGTCACCCAAAGTTTTTGAACTTGTCACTGACTTATTATGAATGCGCTGCAGGTGACGTATAAGGGAGGATGTTCCGAGGTGGTTAACGTCCTTACCCCTACTTATTACAGCTTGACAAAGGGAACACACGGCTTGACACCTGTTGTCCGCATTTCTGGTGAAATACCTCCACACCGAAGAGCTGATTTTTTTGGTATTTTCACCTGGCATGTCAACGGCCATATTCCTCCCACGGACAACAGGTGTCTCCCCGGGTGCCTGACTTAAACAAACCACCTCACCATCAGAATCCTCCTGGTCAATTTCCTCCCCAGCGCCAGCAACACCCATATCCTCCTCATCCTGGTGTACTTCAACACTGACATCTTCAATCTGACTATCAGGAACTGGACTGCGGGTGCTCCTTCCAGCACTTGCAGGGGGCATGCAAATAGTGGAAGGCGCATGCTCTTCACGTCCAGTGTTGGGAAGGTCAGGCATCGCAAACGACACAATTGGACTCTCCTTGTGGATTTGGGATTTCAAAGAACGCACAGTTCTTTGCGGTGCTTTTGCCAGCTTGAGTCTTTTCAGTTTTCTAGCGAGAGGCTGAGTGCTTCCATCCTCATGTGAAGCTGAACCACTAGCCATGAACATAGGCCAGGGCCTCAGCCGTTCCTTGCCACTCCGTGTGGTAAATGGCATATTGGCAAGTTTACGCTTCTCCTCCGACAATTTTATTTTAGGTTTTGGAGTCCTTTTTTTTCTGATATTTGGTGTTTTGGATTTGACATGCTCTGTACTATGACATTGGGCATCGGCCTTGGCAGACGACGTTGCTGGCATTTCATCGTCTCGGCCATGACTAGTGGCAGCAGCTTCAGCACGAGGTGGAAGTGGATCTTGATCTTTCCCTAATTTTGGAACCTCAACTTTTTTGTTCTCCATATTTTATAGGCAGAACTAAAAGGCACCTCAGGTAAACAATGGAGATGGATGGATTGGATACTAGTATACAATTATGGACGGACTGCCACGGTTAGGTGGTATAAAAAAACCACGGTTAGGTGGTATATATTATAATAATAATACAATTATGGATGGACGGACTGCCTGCCGACTGCCGACACAGAGGTAGCCACAGCCGTGAACTACCGCACTGTACACTGGTTGATAAAGAGATAGTAGTATACTCGTAACAACTAGTATGACACTATGACGACGGTATAAAGAATGAAAAAAAAACCACGGTTAGGTGGTATATATTATAATAATAATACAATTATGGATGGACGGACTGCCTGCCGACTGCCGACACAGAGGTAGCCACAGCCGTGAACTACCGCACTGTACACTGGTTGATAAAGAGATAGTAGTATACTCGTAATAACAACTAGTATGACACTATGACGACGGTATAAAGAATGCAAAAAAAACCACAGTTAGGTGGTATATATTATAATAATAATACAATTATGGATGGACGGACTGCCTGCCGACTGCCGACACAGAGGTAGCCACAGCCGTGAACTACCGCACTGTACACTGGTTGATAAAGAGATAGTAGTATACTCGTAACAATTAGGATGACACTATGACGGTATAAAGAATGAAAAAAAAACCACGGTTAGGTGGTAGGTATATAATAATAAATAATACAATTCTGGTCGGACGGACTGCCTGCCGTGTGCCGACACAGAGGTAGCCACAGCCGTGAACTACCGCACTGTACACTGGTTGATAAAGAGATAGTAGTATACTCGTAACAATTAGGATGACACTATGACGGTATAAAGAATGAAAAAAAAACCACGGTTAGGTGGTAGGTATATAATAATAAATAATACAATTCTGGTCGGACGGACTGCCTGCCGTGTGCTGACACAGAGGTAGCCACAGCCGTGAACTACCGCACTGTACACTGGTTGATAAAGAGATAGTAGTATACTCGTAACAATTAGGATGACACTATGACGGTATAAAGAATGAAAAAAAAACCACGGTTAGGTGGTAGGTATATAATAATAAATAATACAATTCTGGTCGGACGGACTGCCTGCCGTGTGCCGACACAGAGGTAGCCACAGCCGTGAACTACCGCACTGTACACTGGTTGATAAAGAGATAGTAGTATACTCGTAACAATTAGGATGACACTATGACGGTATAAAGAATGAAAAAAAAACCACGGTTAGGTGGTAGGTATATAATAATAAATAATACAATTCTGGTCGGACGGACTGCCTGCCGTGTGCCGACACAGAGGTAGCCACAGCCGTGAACTACCGCACTGTACACTGGTTGATAAAGAGATAGTAGTATACTCGTAACAATTAGGATGACACTATGACGGTATAAAGAATGAAAAAAAAACCACGGTTAGGTGGTAGGTATATAATAATAAATAATACAATTCTGGTCGGACGGACTGCCTGCCGTGTGCCGACACAGAGGTAGCCACAGCCGTGAACTACCGCACTGTACACTGGTTGATAAAGAGATAGTAGTATACTCGTAACAATTAGGATGACACTATGACGGTATAAAGAATGAAAAAAAAACCACGGTTAGGTGGTAGGTATATAATAATAAATAATACAATTCTGGTCGGACGGACTGCCTGCCGTGTGCCGACACAGAGGTAGCCACAGCCGTGAACTACCGCACTGTACACTGGTTGATAAAGAGATAGTAGTATACTCGTAACAATTAGGATGACACTATGACGGTATAAAGAATGAAAAAAAAACCACGGTTAGGTGGTAGGTATATAATAATAAATAATACAATTCTGGTCGGACGGACTGCCTGCCGTGTGCCGACACAGAGGTAGCCACAGCCGTGAACTACCGCACTGTACACTGGTTGATAAAGAGATAGTAGTATACTCGTAACAATTAGGATGACACTATGACGGTATAAAGAATGAAAAAAAAACCACGGTTAGGTGGTAGGTATATAATAATAAATAATACAATTCTGGTCGGACGGACTGCCTGCCGTGTGCCGACACAGAGGTAGCCACAGCCGTGAACTACCGCACTGTACTGTGTCTGCTGCTAATATAGACTGGTTGATATTTAAAGAGATATTAGTAGTATACAACAATACTATACTGGTGGTCAGGCACTGGTCACCACTCCTGCAGCAAAAGTGTGCACTGTTAATTAATATAATTGTACTCCTGGCTCCTGCTAACAACCTGCAGTGCTCCCCAGTCTCCCCCACAATTAATTATAAGCTTTTAATTTATACATTGATGACTGTGCAGCACACTGGGCTGAGCTGAGTGCACACAGACTGAGTCACACTGTGTGACTGACTGTGCTGTGTATCGTTTTTTTTTTCAGGCAGAGAACGGATATAGCAGAGAGAAGTGAACGGATATATTATATTAAATAAAAGTTAACTAGCAACTGCACTGGTCACTGACTGTGGTAAACTAACTCTGTCTGCGACTCTGCACAATCTCTCTCTATCTAATCTATCTATCTCTATTCTAATGGAGAGGACGCCAGACACGTCCTCTCCCTATCAATCTCAATGCACGAGTGAAAATGGCGGCGACGCGCGGCTCCTTATATAGAATCCGAGTCTCGCGATAGAATCCGAGCCTCGCGAGAATCCGACAGCGTCATGATGACGTTCGGGCGCGCTCGGGTTAACCGAGCAAGGCGGGAAGATCCGAGTCGCTCGGACCCGTGGAAAAAAAAGTGAAGTTCGTGCGGGTTCGGATTCAAAGAAACCGAACCCGCTCATCTCTAGTTTTTTTACACGGGTCCGAGCGACTCGGATCTTCCCGCCTTGCTCGGTTAACCCGAGCGCGCCCGAACGTCATCATCCCGCTGTCGGATTCTCGCGAGGCTCGGATTTTATCGCGAGACTCGGATTCTATATAAGGAGCCGCGCGTCGCCGCCATTTTCACACGTGCATTGAGATTCATAGGGAGAGGACGTGGCTGGCGTCCTCTCCGTTTAGAGAAGAGAGTGAGACAGTAGAGAGAGACACAGTAGTAGTAATTTTGGGGAGCATTATTAGGAGGAGTACTACTATACTACTACTACTTGCTGAAGTGATATTAGATTAGATAGTGTGACTGTATTAATTATCTGACTTGTGGGGGAGACACTGACAGTGGGGAGCAGTTAGAGTCTGAGAGCAGGACTCAGGAGTACATATAACGTACAGTGCACACTTTTGCTGCCAGAGTCAGTGCCACACTGCCATTGTGACCACACTGACCACCAGACCAGTATAATATATTTTGTGATTGTCTGCTTAGGAGTACTACTTGCAAGTTGCTGATAGTGTGACCAGTGACCTGACCACCAGTTTAATAATCAATCACCACCACCAGTTTAATATATATATATATATATATATAATTGTATATAATATATATATATATATATAATATTGTATACCACCTACCCGTGGTTTTTTTTTGTCTGCGTTGCTGCTGAGCTGACAGTGTCCAGCAGGTCCGTCATCAGTCATTACATAATAAATATATATACCTGTCCGGCTGCAGTACTAGTGATATTATATATAAATATATATTGATTTCATCTCATTATCATCCAGTCTATATTAGCAGCAGACACAGTACGTTAGTCCACGGCTGTAGCTACCTCTGTGTCGGCACTCGGCAGTCCATCCATAATTGTATACCACCTCCCCGTGGTTTTTTTTTTTTCTTTCTTCTTTGTACATACTACTATAGTATAGTAGCTTACTGTAGCAGTCTGCGGTGCTGCTGAGCTGACAGTGTCCAGCAGGTCCGTCATCAGTCATTACATAATAAATATTAGAGATGAGCGCCGGAAATTTTTCGGGTTTTGTGTTTTGGTTTTGGGTTCGGTTCCGCGGCCGTGTTTTGGGTTCGACCGCGTTTTGGCAAAACCTCACCGAATTTTTTTTGTCGGATTCGGGTGTGTTTTGGATTCGGGTGCTTTTTTCAAAAAACACTAAAAAACAGCTTAAATCATAGAATTTGGGGGTCATTTTGATCCCAAAGTATTATTAACCTCAAAAACCATAATTTACACTCATTTTCAGTCTATTCTGAATACCTCACACCTCACAATATTATTTTTAGTCCTAAAATTTGCACCTAGGTCGCTGGATGACTAAGCTAAGCGACCCTAGTGGCCGACACAAACACCGGGCCCATCTAGGAGTGTCACTGCAGTGTCACGCAGGATGTCCCTTCCAAAAAACCCTCCCCAAACAGCACATGACGCAAAGAAAAAAAGAGGCGCAATGAGGTAGCTGTGTGAGTAAGATAAGCGACCCTAGTGGCCGACACAAACACCGGGCCCATCTAGGAGTGTCACTGCAGTGTCACGCAGGATGTCCCTTCCAAAAAACCCTCCCCAAACAGCACATGACGCAAAGAAAAAAAGAGGCGCAATGAGGTAGCTGTGTGAGTAAGATAAGCGACCCTAGTGGCCGACACAAACACCGGGCCCATCTAGGAGTGTCACTGCAGTGTCACGCAGGATGTCCCTTCCAAAAAACCCTCCCCAAACAGCACATGACGCAAAGAAAAAAAGAGGCGCAATGAGGTAGCTGTGTGAGTAAGATAAGCGACCCTAGTGGCCGACACAAACACCGGGCCCATCTAGGAGTGGCACTGCAGTGTCACGCAGGATGTCCCTTCCAAAAAACCCTCCCCAAACAGCACATGACACAAAGAAAAATTAAAGAAAAAAGAGGTGCAAGATGGAATTGTCCTTGGGCCCTCCCACCCACCCTTATGTTGTATAAACAGGACATGCACACTTTAACCAACCCATCATTTCAGTGACAGGGTCTGCCACACGACTGTGACTGAAATGACGGGTTGGTTTGGACCCCCACCAAAAAAGAAGCAATTAATCTCTCCTTGCACAAACTGGCTCTACAGAGGCAAGATGTCCACCTCATCATCATCCTCCGATATATCACCGTGTACATCCCCCTCCTCACAGATTATCAATTCGTCCCCACTGGAATCCACCATCTCAGCTCCCTGTGTACTTTGTGGAGGCAATTGCTGCTGGTCAATGTCTCCACGGAGGAATTGATTATAATTCATTTTAATGAACATCATCTTCTCCACATTTTCTGGATGTAACCTCGTACGCCGATTGCTGACAAGGTGAGCGGCGGCACTAAACACTCTTTCGGAGTACACACTTGTGGGAGGGCAACTTAGGTAGAATAAAGCCAGTTTGTGCAAGGGCCTCCAAATTGCCTCTTTTTCCTGCCAGTATAAGTACGGACTGTGTGACGTGCCTACTTGGATGCGGTCACTCATATAATCCTCCACCATTCTTTCAATGGTGAGAGAATCATATGCAGTGACAGTAGACGACATGTCCGTAATCGTTGTCAGGTCCTTCAGTCCGGACCAGATGTCAGCATCAGCAGTCGCTCCAGACTGCCCTGCATCACCGCCAGCGGGTGGGCTCGGAATTCTGAGCCTTTTCCTCGCACCCCCAGTTGCGGGAGAATGTGAAGGAGGAGATGTTGACAGGTCGCGTTCCGCTTGACTTGACAATTTTCTCACCAGCTGGTCTTTCAACCCCAGCAGACTTGTGTCTGCCGGAAAGAGAGATCCAAGGTAGGCTTTAAATCTAGGATCGAGCACGGTGGCCAAAATGTAGTGCTCTGATTTCAACAGATTGACCACCCGTGAATCCTTGTTAAGCGAATTAAGGGCTCCATCCACAAGTCCCACATGCCTAGCGGAATCGCTCCGTGTTAGCTCCTCCTTCAATGTCTCCAGCTTCTTCTGCAAAAGCCTGATGAGGGAAATGACCTGACTCAGGCTGGCAGTGTCTGAACTGACTTCACGTGTGGCAAGTTCAAAGGGCATCAGAACCTTGCACAACGTTGAAATCATTCTCCACTGCGCTTGAGACAGGTGCATTCCACCTCCTATATCGTGCTCAATTGTATAGGCTTGAATGGCCTTTTGCTGCTCCTCCAACCTCTGAAGCATATAGAGGGTTGAATTCCACCTCGTTACCACTTCTTGCTTCAGATGATGGCAGGGCAGGTTCAGTAGTTTTTGGTGGTGCTCCAGTCTTCTGTACGTGGTGCCTGTACGCCGAAAGTGTCCCGCAATTCTTCTGGCCACCGACAGCATCTCTTGCACTCCCCTGTCGTTTTTTAAAAAATTCTGCACCACCAAATTCAAGGTATGTGCAAAACATGGGACGTGCTGGAATTTGCCCATATTTAATGCACACACAATATTGCTGGCGTTGTCCGATGCCACAAATCCACAGGAGAGTCCAATTGGGGTAAGCCATTCCACGATGATCTTCCTCAGTTGCCGTAAGAGGTTTTCAGCTGTGTGCGTATTCTGGAAAGCGGTGATACAAAGCGTAGCCTGCCTAGGAAAGAGTTGGCGTTTGCGAGATGCTGCTACTGGTGCCGCCGCTGCTGTTCTTGCGGCGGGAGTCCATACATCTACCCAGTGGGCTGTCACAGTCATATAGTCCTGACCCTGCCCTGCTCCACTTGTCCACATGTCCGTGGTTAAGTGGACATTGGGTACAGCTGCATTTTTTAGGACACTGGTGAGTCTTTTTCTGAGGTCTGTGTACATTTTCGGTATCGCCTGCCTAGAGAAGTGGAACCTAGATGGTATTTGGTAACGGGGGCACACTACCTCAAGAAATTGTGTAGTTCCCTGTGAACTAACGGCGGATACCGGACGCACGTCTAACACCAACATAGTTGTCAAGGCCTCAGTTATCCGCTTTGCAGCAGGATGACTGCTGTGATATTTCATCTTCCTCGCAAAGGACTGTTGGACACTCAATTGCTTACTGGAAGTAGTACAAGTGGTCTTCCGACTTCCCCTCTGGGATGACCATCGACTCCCAGCAGCAACAACAGCAGCGCCAGCAGCAGTAGGCGTTACACGCAAGGATGCTTTGGAGGAATCCCAGGCAGGAGAGGAATCGTCAGAATTGCCAGTGACATGGCCTGCAGGACTATTGGCATTCCTGGGGAAGGAGGAAATTGACACTGAGGGAGTTGGTGTGGTGGTTTGCGTGAGCTTGGTTACAAGAGGAAGGGATTTACTGGTCAGTGGACTGCTTCCGCTGTCACCCAAAGTTTTTGAACTTGTCACTGACTTATTATGAATGCGCTGCAGGTGACGTATAAGGGAGGATGTTCCGAGGTGGTTAACTTCCTTACCCCTACTTATTACAGCTTGACAAAGGCAACACACGGCTTGACACCTGTTGTCCGCTTTTCTGTTGAAATACCTCCACACTGAAGAGCTGATTTTTTTGGTATTTTCACCAGGCATGTCAACGGCCATATTCCTCCCACAGACAACAGGTGTCTCCCCGGGTGCCTGACTTAAACAAACCACCTCACCATCAGAATCCTCCTGGTCAATTTCCTCCCCAGCGCCAGCAACACCCATATCCTCTGTTAGGAATGTTTCTGTTTGTTTTGCCTTGCATTACCTCATTCCTGCCTCTAGGGGTCTCACTTGTTGCCTCAGGTCTGAATGGCAGCTGCACACTGCCTCTGCAGGGTAATTACCTGATTGTGTGCACCTGGAGCCCAACACCCTGCTGCTATTTAACTCCAGCTCACAGGCACCTAGTTGCAGATCATTGCGGTTCCGTATGGAGTGAGACTGGGCTCTCTCCAGTAACCTTGTCCAGATTCTGCCTTATTTGCTTCTTGGAGACTTCCCTGCAGTTTGCTAAAACGCATGTGCCTTGCTTCTGGACTTCTTACCCTGCCGGTTCAACATCTACATTTCTGGACTATTATTTGCAGTTTGTTTCCATTCCTGCCTGATCACTTCATTTTTGGGTATGTTATTTTTCCCCTGCTTGATTTAAACCCGGATTTCTTCATGTTTATTTTGCATCTATGTTTAACCTGAAATATTCCATTTATCGTGTTTTGTTCCATGTAATCAAGCATCCAGTTTATATTTATTTTTACCACCACTTTTTCCACAATAAACTTTACTTAATTTTCACCTGGCTTCAGCTGACATCTTTCCAAGCACGCACACACAGAGAACTCTAGAAATCGTTACAGAATGATCTGCCAAAATAAACGTGTGCAGGAGTTTTGTTTTGATTCAGCTGAATCTCATAAAATGGCTTCACTTCAGAAAGGTTCCCTGCCTCTCAAGTTTTTGCCGTTTTTGAGTTCTGCATTGCTGGTGGATTTCAGAGAGAAACTGGAGGGTATTCAAATCCTTTCTTCAGAGATACTGTCTGCTCTGCCTGAAGATTCAGTAAGATTACCTGCTCCCTTTAAGGAGACGCAGGAAAAAAGGGGAAAAGATCAGTCTGGTGCTCTCAATTCTGGCTGCTGTTTTTCTAGCGTAAGCAAAGGCAAGTTTTGGAGTTTTCCACGACCCAGTCTCTCTGAGGAAGAAAGGAGACATAGAAGGGATAAGAAGCTCTGTTTTTATTGCGGCAGGTCGGGACATTTTATTCAGTTATGTCCTGCTCGCAAACATAAAAAGAGCTTTCCTCATTCTGCCATAGTGCCAAATTCTGCTCAGTTATGCCACTGTGGTGCTCAAATTTCGAAAGGAGGGGTGTCCGGCCAAGCGACCCCAGGAGGGGTGTCCGGCCAAGCGACCCCAGGAGGGGTGTCCGGCCAAGCGACCCCAGGAGGGGTGTCCGGCCCTGCGACCCCAGGAGGGGTGTCCGGCCCTGCGACCCCAGGAGGGGTGTCCGGCCCTGCGACCCCAGGAGGGGTGTCCGGCCCTGCGACCCCAGGAGGGGTGTCCGGCCCTGCGACCCCAGGAGGGGTGTCGGTCCCTGCTGCCCTTGCCTTCGGGCATGAGGTCCCTGCTGCCCTTGCCTTCGGGCATGAGGTCCCTGCTGCCCTTGCCTTCGGGCATGAGGTCCCTGCTGCCCTTGCCTTCGGGCATGAGGTCCCTGCTGCCCTTGCCTTCGGGCATGAGGTCCCTGCTGCCCTTGCCTTCGGGCATGAGGTCCCTGCTGCCCTTGCCTCACGGCATGAGGTCCCTGCTGCCCTTGCCTCACGGCATGAGGTCCCTGCTGCCCTTGCCTCACGGCATGAGGTCCCCGTTGCCCTTGCCTCACGGCATGAGGTCCCCGTTGCCCTTGCCTCACGGCATGAGGTCCCCGTTGCCCTTGCCTCACGGCATGATGTCCCCGTTGCCCTTGCCTCACGGCATGAGGTCCCCGTTGCCCTTGCCTCACGGCATGAGGTCCGAGAGGTGCCCGCTTCGCCAGAGGTCCGAGAGGTGCCCGCTTCGCCAGAGGTCCGAGAGGTGCCCGCTTCGCCAGAGGTCCGAGAAGTGCCCGCCTCGCCAGAGGTCCGAGAGGTGCCCGCTTCGCCAGAGGTCCGAGAGGTGCCCGCTTCGCCAGAGGTCCGAGAGGTGCCCGCTTCGCCAGAGGTCCGAGAGGTGCCCGCTTCGCCAGAGGTCCGAGAGGTGCCCGCTTCGCCAGAGGTCCGAGAGGTGCCCGCTTCGCCAGAGGTCCGAGAGGTGCCCGCTTCGCCAGAGGTCCGAGAAGTGCCCGCCTTGCCAGAGGTCCACGCCTTGCCAGAGGTCCGAGAGGTGCCCGCCTTGCCAGAGGTCCGAGAGGTGCCCGCCTTGCCAGAGGTCCGAGAGGTGCCCGCCTTGCCAGAGGTCCACGCCTTGCCAGAGGTCCGAGAGGTGCCCACCTTGCCAGAGGTCCGAGAGGTGCCCGCCTTGCTAGAGGTGCCCGCCTTGCCAGAGGTCCGAGAGGTGCCCGCCTTGCCAGAGGTCCGAGAGGTGTCCACCTTGCCAGAGGTCCGGCCAAGGTCTGTCCGGCCCCAGGAGGGGGCTCTGCCTGCCCAGCCCCAGGAGGGGGTTCTGCCTGCCCAGCCCCAGGAGGGGGTTCTGCCTGCCCAGCCCCAGGAGGGGGTTCTGCCTGTCCAGCCCCAGGAGGGGGTTCTGCCTGTCCAGCCCCAGGAGGGGGTTCTGCCTGCCCAGCCCCAGGAGGGGGTTCTGCCTGCCCAGCCCCAGGAGGGGGTTCTGCCTGCACAGCCCCAGGAGGGGGTTCCGCCTGTCCAGCCCCAGGAGGGGGTTCCGCCTGTCCAGCCCCAGGAGGGGGTTCCGCCTGTCCAGCACCAGATAGAGGTGCCTGCCATGCCTGAGATCCAAGATTTGCCCGAGGAACTGCCTTACTTTTATGGAAATATCTCTCACTGTTTAGCTCTCTTCAGATATTATCTGAGTTTTGATGACTTGTCCCCTATTGATATCATTGCTAACGTATGTATGAGATTCAGAGGGAGGGCCTTGAAGTGGGTAAATGGTCTTATAGATAAGGGAGATCCAGTGTTACAAGATTTGCCCGGTTTCCTCAAGGCTGTGACCGAAAGATTCTGTCCATCAACTGTCCTCACTCTCCTAGATGAGTCTATTAAGGTGTGCCCGTCTGAGAACCTGCCTTTGCAGTCTGGGGAGCACCCTCAGTTTTTCAGATGTGGGCAGGTATCTCTAGGTGTTCACGCAGATTGCTCGCCAAGTTTAGCATCTACAAATTTACCATCCGCTCTTGATTCCATACAGGAAAATAATAAGTCAGTTCTACCGCTGGGTTGTGGCTCCGACTCTGAGAGTGAGCTTCTGTATGATCCTAGACTTGTTATTGATGGACCTATATTGCCAAGTAGTGTCTTTGTGACACCTTCTAGTAGGTCTAGGCAACCCAAAAAGAAAAGAGGAAAAAAGAAGTGAAGGTGAACTTTGAGGCGTCTGGAATCCGCCTGTTTAAAGGGGGGGATAATGTTAGGAATGTTTCTGTTTGTTTTGCCTTGCATTACCTCATTCCTGCCTCTAGGGGTCTCACTTGTTGCCTCAGGTCTGAATGGCAGCTGCACACTGCCTCTGCAGGGTAATTACCTGATTGTGTGCACCTGGAGCCCAACACCCTGCTGCTATTTAACTCCAGCTCACAGGCACCTAGTTGCAGATCATTGCGGTTCCGTATGGAGTGAGACTGGGCTCTCTCCAGTAACCTTGTCCAGATTCTGCCTTATTTGCTTCTTGGAGACTTCCCTGCAGTTTGCTAAAACGCATGTGCCTTGCTTCTGGACTTCTTACCCTGCCGGTTCAACATCTACATTTCTGGACTATTATTTGCAGTTTGTTTCCATTCCTGCCTGATCACTTCATTTTTGGGTATGTTATTTTTCCCCTGCTTGATTTAAACCCGGATTTCTTCATGTTTATTTTGCATCTATGTTTAACCTGAAATATTCCATTTATCGTGTTTTGTTCCATGTAATCAAGCATCCAGTTTATATTTATTTTTACCACCACTTTTTCCACAATAAACTTTACTTAATTTTCACCTGGCTTCAGCTGACATCTTTCCAAGCACGCACACACAGAGAACTCTAGAAATCGTTACATCCTCCTCATCCTGGTGTACTTCAACACTGACATCTTCAATCTGACTATCAGGAACTGGACTGCGGGTGCTCCTTCCAGCACTTGCAGGGGGCGTGCAAATGGTGGAAGGCGCATGCTCTTCACGTCCAGTGTTGGGAAGGTCAGGCATCGCAACCGACACAATTGGACTCTCCTTGTGGATTTGGGATTTCGAAGAACGCACAGTTCTTTGCGGTGCTTTTGCCAGCTTGAGTCTTTTCAGTTTTCTAGCGAGAGGCTGAGTGCTTCCATCCTCATGTGAAGCTGAACCACTAGCCATGAACATAGGCCAGGGCCTCAGCCGTTCCTTGCCACTCCGTGTGGTAAATGGCATATTGGCAAGTTTACGCTTCTCCTCCGACAATTTTATTTTAGGTTTTGGAGTCCTTTTTTTACTGATATTTGGTGTTTTGGATTTGACATGCTCTGTACTATGACATTGGGCATCGGCCTTGGCAGACGACGTTGCTGGCATTTCATCGTCTCGGCCATGACTAGTGGCAGCAGCTTCAGCACGAGGTGGAAGTGGATCTTGATCTTTCCCTAATTTTGGAACCTCAACATTTTTGTTCTCCATTATTTAAATGGCACAACTAAAAGGCACCTCAGGTAAACAATGGAGATGGATGGATACTAGTATACTTATGGATGGACTGCCGAGTGCCGACACAGAGGTAGCTACAGCCGTGGACTACCGTACTGTGTCTGCTGCTAATATAGACTGGATGATAATGAGATTAAATCAATATATATATATGTATGTATATATAATATCACTAGTACTGCAGCCGGACAGGTAGATAATATATTTATTAGGTAATGATGACTGATGACGGACCTGCTGGACACTGTCAGCTCAGCAGCACCGCAGACTGCTACAGTAAGCTACTATACTATAGTAGTATGTACAAAGAAGAAAGAAAAAAAAAACCACGGGTAGGTGGTATACAATTATGGATGGACTGCCGAGTGCCGACACAGAGGTAGCTACAGCCGTGGACTAACGTACTGTGTCTGCTGCTAATATAGACTGGATGATTGATAATGAGATGAAATCAATATATATATGTATGTATATATAATATCACTAGTACTGCAGCCGGACAGGTAGATAATATATTTATTAGGTAATGATGACTGATGACGGACCTGCTGGACACTGTCAGCTCAGCAGCACCGCAGACTGCTACAGTAAGCTACTATACTATAGTAGTATGTACAAAGAAGAAAGAAAGAAAAAAACCACGGGTAGGTGGTATACAATTATGGATGGACTGCCGAGTGCCGACACAGAGGTAGCTACAGCCGTGGACTAACGTACTGTGTCTGCTGCTAATATAGACTGGATGATTGATAATGAGATGAAATCAATATATATATGTATGTATATATAATATCACTAGTACTGCAGCCGGACAGGTAGATAATATATTTATTAGGTAATGATGACTGATGACGGACCTGCTGGACACTGTCAGCTCAGCAGCACTGCAGACTGCTACAGTAAGCTACTATACTATAGTAGTATGTACAAAGAAGAAAGAAAAAAAAAAACACGGGTAGGTGGTATACAATTATGGATGGACTGACGAGTGCCGACACAGAGGTAGCTACAGCCGTGGACTAACGTACTGTGTCTGCTGCTAATATAGACTGGATGATTGATAATGAGATGAAATCAATATATATATGTATGTATATATAATATCACTAGTACTGCAGCCGGACAGGTAGATAATATATTTATTAGGTAATGATGACTGATGACGGACCTGCTGGACACTGTCAGCTCAGCAGCACCGCAGACTGCTTCAGTAAGCTACTATACTATAGTAGTATGTACAAAGAAGAAAGAAAAAAAAAAACCCACGGGTAGGTGGTATACAATTATGGATGGACTGCCGAGTGCCGACACAGAGGTAGCTACAGCCGTGGACTAACGTACTGTGTCTGCTGCTAATATAGACTGGATGATTGATAATGAGATGAAATCAATATATATATGTATGTATATATAATATCACTAGTACTGCAGCCGGACAGGTAGATAATATATTTATTAGGTAATGATGACTGATGACGGACCTGCTGGACACTGTCAGCTCAGCAGCACCGCAGACTGCTACAGTAAGCTACTATACTATAGTAGTATGTACAAAGAAGAAAGAAAAAAAAAAAACCACGGGTAGGTGGTATACAATTATGGATGGACTGCTGAGTGCCGACACAGAGGTAGCTACAGCCGTGGACTAACGTACTGTGTCTGCTGCTAATATAGACTGGATGATTGATAATGAGATGAAATCAATACTATATATGTATGTATATATAATATCACTAGTACTGCAGCCGGACAGGTAGATAATATATTTATTAGGTAATGATGACTGATGATGGACCTGCTGGACACTGTCAGCTCAGCAGCACCGCAGACTGCTACAGTAAGCTACTATACTCTATAGTTGTATGTACAAAGAAGAAAGAAAAAAAAAAAAACCACGGGTAGGTGGTATACAATTATGGATGGACTGCCGAGTGCCGACACAGAGGTAGCTACAGCCGTGGACTAACGTACTGTGTCTGCTGCTAATATAGACTGGATGATTGATAATGAGATGAAATCAATATATATATGTATGTATATATAATATCACTAGTACTGCAGCCGGACAGGTAGATAATATATTTATTAGGTAATGATGACTGATGACGGACCTGCTGGACACTGTCAGCTCAGCAGCACCGCAGACTGCTACAGTAAGCTACTATACTCTATAGTAGTATGTACAAAGAAGAAAGAAAAAAAAAAAACCACGGGTAGGTGGTATACAATTATGGATGGACTGCCGAGTGCCGACACAGAGGTAGCTACAGCCGTGGACTAACGTACTGTGTCTGCTGCTAATATAGAGTCTAGACTGGATGATAAATTATTGATAATGAGATGAAATCAATATAATATCACTAGTACTGCAGCCGGACAGGTACTATATATATTTATTATGTAATGACTGATGATGGACCTGCTGGACACTGTCAGGTCAGCACAGCACCGCAGACTGCTACAGTAAGCTACTATAGTAGTATGTATAAAGAAGAATGAAAAAAAAAAACCACGGGTAGGTGGTATACAATATTATATATATATATATATATATATATATATATTATATACAATTATATATATATATATATTAAACTGGTGGTGATTGATTATTAAACTGGTGGTCACTTCAGGTCACGTTGCAACTTGCAACTAGTACTCCGAGGCCTAAGCAGACAATCACAAAATATATTATTATACTGATGGTCAGTGTGGTCACAACAATGGCAGTGTGGCACTGACTCTGGCAGCAAAAGTGTGCACTGTACGTTATATGTACTCCTGAGTCCTGCTCTCAGACTCTAACTGCTCTCCACTGTCAGTGTCTCCCCCACTAGTCAGATAATACACTTACAGTCACACTATCTAATCTATAAATATCACTTCAGCAAGTAGTATAGTAGTATACAGTATAGTAGTACTCCTCCTAATAATGCTCCCCAAAATACTGTGTCTCTCTCTTCTCTAAACGGAGAGGACGCCAGCCACGTCCTCTCCCTATGACTCTCAATGCACGTGTGAAAATGGCGGCGACGCGCGGCTCCTTATATAGAAACCGAGTCTCGCGATAGAATCCGAGCCTCGCGAGAATCCGACAGCGTGATGATGACGTTCGGGCGCGCTCGGGTTAGCCGAGCAAGGCGGGAAGATCCGAGCCTGCTCGGACCCGTGTAAAAAACCTGAAGTTCGGGCGGGTTCGGATTCAGAGGAACCGAACCCGCTCATCTCTAATAAATATATATATACCTGTCTGGCTGCAGTACTAGTGATACTATATATACATATATATTGATTTCATCTCATTATCATCCAGTCTATATTAGCAGCAGACACAGTACGTTAGTCCACGGCTGTAGCTACCTCTGTGTCGGCACTCGGCAGTCCATCCATTGTATACCACCTCCCCGTGTTTTTTTTTTTTTCTTTCTTCTTTGTACATACTACTATAGTATAGTAGCTTACTGTAGCAGTCTGCGGTGCTGCTGAGCTGACAGTGTCCAGCAGGTCCGTCATCAGTCATTACATAATAAATATATATATACCTGTCTGGCTGCAGTACTAGTGATACTATATATACATATATATTGATTTCATCTCATTATCATCCATTCTATATTAGCAGCAGACACAGTACGTTAGTCCACGGCTGTAGCTACCTCTGTGTCGGCACTCGGCAGTCCATCCATTGTATACCACCTCCCCGTGGTTTTTTTTTTTTCTTTCTTCTTTGTACATACTACTATAGTATAGTAGCTTACTGTAGCAGTCTGCGGTGCTGCTGAGCTGACAGTGTCCAGCAGGTCCGTCATCAGTCATTACATAATAAATATATATATACCTGTCCGGCTGCAGTACTAGTGATACTATATATACAACATATATATTGATTTCATCTCATTATCATCCAGTCTATATTAGCAGCAGACACAGTACGTTAGTCCACGGCTGTAGCTACCTCTGTGTCGGCACTCGGCAGTCCATCCATAATTGTATACCACCTCCCCGTGGTTTTTTTTTTTTCTTTCTTCTTTGTACATACTACTATAGTATAGTAGCTTACTGTAGCAGTCTGTGGTGCTGCTGAGCTGACAGTGTCCAGCAGGTCCGTCATCAGTCATTACATAATAAATATATATATACCTGTCCAGCTGCAGTACTAGTGATACTATATATACAACATATATATTGATTTCATCTCATTATCATCCAGTCTATATTAGCAGCAGACACAGTACGTTAGTCCACGGCTGTAGCTACCTCTGTGTCGGCACTCGGCAGTCCATCCATAATTGTATACCACCTCCCGGTGGTTTTTTTTTTTCTTTCTTCTTTGTACATACTACTATAGTATAGTAGCTTACTGTAGCAGTCTGCGGTGCTGCTGAGCTGACAGTGTCCAGCAGGTCCGTCATCAGTCATTACATAATAAATATATATATACCTGTCTGGCTGCAGTACTAGTGATACTATATATACAACATATATATTGATTTCATCTCATTATCATCCAGTCTATATTAGCAGCAGACACAGTACGTTAGTCCACGGCTGTAGCTACCTCTGTGTCGGCACTCGGCAGTCCATCCATAATTGTATACCACCTCCCCGTGGTTTTTTTTTTTTCTTTCTTCTTTGTACATACTACTATAGTATAGTAGCTTACTGTAGCAGTCTGCGGTGCTGCTGAGCTGACAGTGTCCAGCAGGTCCGTCATCAGTCATTACATAATAAATATATATACCTGTCCAGCTGCAGTACTAGTGATATTATATATACATATATATTGATTTCATCTCATTATCATCCAGTCTATATTAGCAGCAGACACAGTACGTTAGTCCACGGCTGTAGCTACCTCTGTGTTGGCACTCGGCAGTCCATCCATAATTGTATACCACCTCCCCGTGGTTTTTTTTTTTCTTTCTTCTTTGTACATACTACTATAGTATAGTAGCTTACTGTAGCAGTCTGCGGTGCTGCTGAGCTGACAGTGTCCAGCAGGTCCGTCATCAGTCATTACATAATAAATATATATATACCTGTCCGGCTGCAGTACTAGTGATACTATATATACAACATATATATTGATTTCATCTCATTATCATCCAGTCTATATTAGGCAGCAGACACAGTACGTTAGTCCACAGCTGTAGCTACCTCTGTGTCGGCACTCGGCAGTCCATCCATAATTGTATACCACCTCCCCGTGGTTTTTTTTTTTTCTTTCTTCTTTGTACATACTACTATAGTATAGTAGCTTACTGTAGCAGTCTGCGGTGCTGCTGAGCTGACAGTGTCCAGCAGGTCCGTCATCAGTCATTACATAATAAATATATATATACCTGTCCGGCTGCAGTACTAGTGATACTATATATACAACATATATATTGATTTCATCTCATTATCATCCAGTCTATATTAGCAGCAGACACAGTACGGTAGTCCACGGCTGTAGCTACCTCTGTGTCGGCACTCGGCAGTCCATTCATAAGTATACTAGTATCCATCCATCTCCATTGTTTACCTGAGGTGCCTTTTAGTTGTGCCTATTAAAATATGGAGAACAAAAATGTTGAGGTTCCAAAATTAGGGAAAGATCAAGATCCACTTCCACCTCGTGCTGAAGCTGCTGCCACTAGTCATGGCCGAGACGATGAAATGCCAGCAACGTCGTCTGCCAAGGCCGATGCCCAATGTCATAGTACAGAGCATGTAAAATCCAAAACACCAAATATCAGTAAAAAAAGGACTCCAAAATCTAAAATCAAATTGTCGGAGGAGAAGCGTAAACTTGCCAATATGCCATTTACCACACGGAGTGGCAAGGAACGGCTGAGGCCCTGGCCTATGTTCATGGCTAGTGGTTCAGCTTCACATGAGGATGGAAGCACTCAGCCTCTCGCTAGAAAAATGAAAAGACTCAAGCTGGCAAAAGCACCGCAAAGAACTGTGCGTTCTTCGAAATCCCAAATCCACAAGGAGAGTCCGACTCCAATTGTGTCGGTTGCGATGCCTGACCTTCCCAACACTGGACGTGAAGAGCATGCGCCTTCCACCATTTGCACGCCCCCTGCAAGTGCTGGAAGGAGCACCCGCAGTCCAGTTCCTGATAGTCAGATTGAAGATGTCAGTGTTGAAGTACACCAGGATGAGGAGGATATGGGTGTTGCTGGCGCTGGGAGGAAATTGACCAGGAGGATTCTGATGGTGAGGTGGTTTGTTTAAGTCAGGCACCCGGGGAGACACCTGTTGTCCGTGGGAGGAATAGGGCCGTTGACATGGCCTGGTCAAAATACCAAAAAAATCAGCTCTTCGGTGTGGAAGTATTTCACCAGAAATGCGGACAACATTTGTCAAGCCGTGTGTTGCCTTGTCAAGCTGTAATAAGTAGGGGTAAGGACGTTAACCACCTCGGAACATCCTCCCTTATACGTCACCTGCAGCGCATTCATAATAAGTCAGTGACAAGTTCAAAAACTTTGGGTGACAGCGGAAGCAGTCCACTGACCAGTAAATCCCTTCCTCTTGTAACCAAGCTCACGCAAACCACCCCACCAACTCCCTCAGTGTCAATTTCCTCCTTCCCCAGGAATGCCAATAGTCCTGCAGGCCATGTCACTGGCAATTCTGACGAGTCCTCTCCTGCCTGGGATTCCTCCGATGCATCCTTGAGTGTAACGCCTACTGCTGCTGGCGCTGCTGTTGTTGCTGCTGGGAATCGATGGTCATCCCAGAGGGAAGTCGTAGCCCACTTGTACTACTTCCAGTAAGCAATTGACTGTCCAACAGTCCTTTGCGAGGAAGATGAAATATCACAGCAGTCATCCTGCTGCCAAAGCGGATAACTGAGGCCTTGACAACTATGTTGGTGTTAGACGTGCGTCCGGTATCCTCCGTTAGTTCACAGGGAACTAGACAATTTCTTGAGGTAGTGTGCCCCCGTTACCAAATACCATCTAGGTTCCACTTCTCTAGGCAGGCGATACCGATAATGTACACGGACGTCAGAAAAAGACTCACCAGTGTCCTAAAAAATGCAGTTGTACCCAATGTCCACTTAACCACGGACATGTGGACAAGTGGAGCAGGGCAGGGTCAGGACTATATGACTGTGACAGCCCACTGGGTAGATGTATGGACTCCCGCCGCAAGAACAGCAGCGGCGGCACCAGTAGCAGCATCTCGCAAACGCCAACTCTTTCCTAGGCAGGCTACGCTTTGTATCACCGCTTTCCAGAATACGCACACAGCTGAAAACCTCTTACGGCAACTGAGGAAGATCATCACGGAATGGCTTATCCCAATTGGACTCTCCTGTGGATTTGTGGCATCGGACAACGCCAGCAATATTGTGTGTGCATTAAATATGGGCAAATTCCAGCACGTCCCATGTTTTGCACATACCTTGAATTTGGTGGTGCAGAATTTTTTTAAAAACGACAGGGGCGTGCAAGAGATGCTGTCGGTGGCCAGAAGAATTGCGGGACACTTTCGGCGTACAGGCACCACGTACAGAAGACTGGAGCACCACCAAAAACAACTGAACCTGCCCTGCCATCATCTGAAGCAAGAAGTGGTAACGAGGTGGAATTCAACCCTCTATATGCTTCAGAGGTTGGAGGAGCAGCAAAAGGCCATTCAAGCCTATGCAATTGAGCACGATATAGGAGGTGGAATGCACCTTTCTCAAGCGCAGTGGAGAATGATTTCAACATTGTGCAAGGTTCTGATGCCCTTTGAACTTGCCACACGTGAAGTCAGTTCAGACACTGCCAGCCTGAGTCAGGTCATTCCCCTCATCAGGCTTTTGCAGAAGAAGCTGGAGACATTGAAGGAGGAGCTAACACGGAGCGATTCCGCTAGGTATGTGGGACTTGTGGATGGAGCCCTTAATTCGCTTAACAAGGATTCACGGGTGGTCAATCTGTTGAAATCAGAGCACTACATTTTGGCCACCGTGCTCGATCCTAGATTTAAAGCCTACCTTGGATCTCTCTTTCCGGCAGACACAAGTCTGCTGGGGTTCAAAGACCTGCTGGTGACAAAATTGTCAAGTCAAGCGGCACGCGACCTGTCAACATCTCCTCCTTCACATTCTCCCGCAACTGGGGGTGCGAGGAAAAGGCTCAGAATTCCGAGCCCACCCGCTGGCGGTGATGCAGGGCAGTCTGGAGCGACTGCTGATGCTGACATCTGGTCCGGACTGAAGGACCTGACAACGATTACGGACATGTCGTCTACTGTCACTGCATATGATTCTCTCACCATTGAAAGAATGGTGGAGGATTATATGAGCGACCGCATCCAAGTAGGCACGTCACACAGTCCGTACTTATACTGGCAGGAAAAAGAGGAAATTTGGAGGCCCTTGCACAAACTGGCTTTATTCTACTTAAGTTGCCCTCCCACAAGTGTGTACTCCGAAAGAGTGTTTAGTGCCGCCGCTCACCTTGTCAGCAATCGGCGTACGAGGTTACATCCAGAAAATGTGGAGAAGATGATGTTCATTAAAATGAATTATAATCAATTCCTCCGTGGAGACATTCACCAGCAGCAATTGCCTCCACAAAGTACACAGGGTGCTGAGATGGTGGATTCCAGTGGGGACGAATTGATAATCTGTGAGGAGGGGGATGTACACGGTGATATATCGGAGGATGATGATGAGGTGGACATCTTGCCTCTGTAGAGCCAGTTTGTGCAAGGAGAGATTAATTGCGTCTTTTTTTGGGGGGGGGGTCCAAACCAACCCGTCATATCAGTCACAGTCATGTGGCAGACCCTGTCACTGAAATGATGGGTTGGTTAAAGTGTGCATGTCCTGTTTATACAACATAAGGGTGGGTGGGAGGGCCCAAGGACAATTCCATCTTGCACCTCTTTTTTCTTTTCTTTTTCTTTGCGTCATGTGCTGTTTGGGGAGGGTTTTTTGGAAGGGACATCCTGCGTGACACTGCAGTGCCACTCCTAGATGGGCCCGGTGTTTGTGTCGGCCACTAGGGTCGCTTATCTTACTCACACAGTCAGCTACCTCATTGCGCCTCTTTTTTTCTTTGCGTCATGTGCTGTTTGGGGAGGGTTTTTTGGAAGGGACATCCTGCGTGACACTGCAGTGCCACTCCTAGATGGGCCCGGTGTTTGTGTCGGCCACTAGGGTCGCTTATCTTACTCACACAGTCAGCTACCTCATTGCGCCTCTTTTTTTCTTTGCGTCATGTGCTGTTTGGGGAGGGTTTTTTGGAAGGGACATCCTGCGTGACACTGCAGTGCCACTCCTAGATGGGCCCGGTGTTTGTGTCGGCCACTAGGGTCGCTTATCTTACTCACACAGTCAGCTACCTCATTGCGCCTCTTTTTTTCTTTGCGTCATGTGCTGTTTGGGGAGGGTTTTTTGGAAGGGCCATCCTGCGTGCCACTGCAGTGCCACTCCTAGATGGGCCCGGTGTTTGTGTCGGCCACTAGGGTCGCTTATCTTACTCACACAGCTACCTCATTGCGCCTCTTTTTTTCTTTGCGTCATGTGCTGTTTGGGGAGGGTTTTTTGGAAGGGACATCCTGCGTGACACTGCAGTGCCACTCCTAGATGGGCCCGGTGTTTGTGTCGGCCACTAGGGTCGCTTATCTTACTCACACAGCTACCTCATTGCGCCTCTTTTTTTCTTTGCGTCATGTGCTGTTTGGGGAGGTTTTTTTGGAAGGGCCATCCTGCGTGCCACTGCAGTGCCACTCCTAGATGGGCCCGGTGTTTGTGTCGGCCACTAGGGTCGCTTATCTTACTTACACAGCTACCTCATTGCGCCTCTTTTTTTCTTTGCGTCATGTGCTGTTTGGGGGGGGGGTTTGGAAGGGCCATCCTGCGTGCCACTGCAGTGCCACTCCAAGATGGGCCCGGTTTTTGTGTCGGCCACTAGGGTCGCTTATCTTACTCACACAGCTACCTCATTGCGCCTCTTTTTTTCTTTGCGTCATGTGCTGTTTGGGGAGGGTTTTTTGGAAGGGCCATCCTGCGTGCCACTGCAGTGCCACTCCTAGATGGGCCCGGTGTTTGTGTCGGCCACTAGGGTCGCTTATCTTACTCACACAGCTACCTCATTGCGCCTCTTTTTTTCTTTGCGTCATGTGCTGTTTGGGGAGGGTTTTTTGGAAGGGACATCCTGCGTGACACTGCAGTGCCACTCCTAGATGGGCCCGGTGTTTGTGTCGGCCACTAGGGTCGCTTATCTTACTCACACAGCTACCTCATTGTGCCTCTTTTTTTCTTTGCGTCATGTGCTGTTTGGGGAGGGTTTTTTGGAAGGGCCATCCTGCGTGCCACTGCAGTGCCACTACTAGATGGGCCCGGTGTTTGTGTCGGCCACTAGGGTCGCTTATCTTACTCACACAGCTACCTCATTGCGCCTCTTTTTTTCTTTGCGTCATGTGCTGTTTGGGGAGGGTTTTTTGGAAGGGCCATCCTGCGTGCCACTGCAGTGCCACTCCTAGATGGGCCCGGTGTTTGTGTCAGCCACTAGGGTCGCTTATCTTACTCACACAGCTACCTCATTGCACCTCTTTTTTTCTTTGCGTCATGTGCTGTTTGGGGAGGGTTTTTTGGAAGGGACATCCTGCGTGACACTGCAGTGCCACTCCTAGATGGGCCCGGTGTTTGTGTCGGCCACTAGGGTCGCTTATCTTACTCACACAGCTACCTCATTGCGCCTCTTTTTTTCTTTGCGTCATGTGCTGTTTGGGGAGGGTTTTTTGGAAGGGACATCCTGCGTGACACTGCAGTGCCACTCCTAGATGGGCCAGGTGTTTGTGTCGGCCACTAGGGTCGCTTAGCTTAGTCATCCAGCGACCTCGGTGCAAATTTTAGGACTAAAAATAATATTGTGAGGTGTGAGGTATTTAGAATAGACTGAAAATGAGTGGAAATTATGGTTTTTGAGGTTAATAATACTTTGGGATCAAAATGACCCCCAAATTCTATGATTTAAGCTGTTTTTTAGGGTTTTTTGAAAAAAACACCCGAATCCAAAACACACCCGAATCCGACAAAAAAAATTCGGTGAGGTTTTGCCAAAACGCGTTCGAACCCAAAACACGGCCGCGGAACCGAACCCAAAACCAAAACACAAAACCCGAAAAATTTCCGGTGCTCATCTCTACTTTTAATAGTCCCGGGTAGTGAATCCCAGGACGGGCCCTTTCACACTACACAGTTTCCCGGGACGGTCCCGGATTCAACCCTGGTCGAGACCTGGGATGAAATCCCGGGATGCTCGTGTCGGGAAATTGTCCCTGTACCCTTTCACACTGAGCAAAATCCCGGGATGATGCGCGTTCATGTGCAATATCCCGGGATATTTTTGCGAGTGTAAAAGGGGTATAAGCCTTATAGTGTGTACACACGGTGAGATCCTTGCTATGCCCCATTTTCACTTTGCGATTTCCCCTGAACTCCCCGGAGCCCAGCACCACCGATTTTGACTAACTTTTCTTGAGATATGGACTATGGGGTATATTCAATAACTGTCGGAAGCTGCCGTCTTGTTGGAAAAACGGCAGCTTCCGACAGTTTTAGGTCGGAAGGGGTTCCGACCTTTTCATTACGGCCCTATTTTTTCCAATGAACTAGATAGTACACCGATCTAGCAAGGATTGACTTGCCTGCACAGTCTATATTTTCTTGCGATACTGACCTGGCGGGACCGCGCATCAAGATCGAATCGGGATCGCAAGTGGCATAAATCCTTGTGATTTGCACTAACTTTTCTTGCAATTTTGACTATATGGTCAAAATCGAAAGAAAAAATCTCACCGTGTGTACACACCATTAGAGTGAGATAAAGTGGACAGATGGAGATAAAGCCAAGACCCCCGCCATATACTAGAGATGTGCGGTGGGCACTTTTCGTATTTTGGTTTTTGTTCTGGTTTCATCTTCGTGTTTTGTATCTGGATTGGTTTTGCCAAAACCACCCTTTCGTGTGTTGGTTTTGGATCTGGATGATTTTTTATAAAAACATAAAAACAGCTAAAAACACAGAATTTGGGGGTAATTTTGATCCTACGGTATTATTAACTTCAATAACATTCATTTCCACTCATTTCCAGTCTATTCTGTACACCTCACACCTCACAATATTGTTTTTAGGCCAAAAGGTTGCACCGAGGTCGCTGTATGACTACGCTAAGCGACACAAGTGTGGCCCATCTAGGAGTGGCACTGCAGTGTCAGATAGGATGGCAGATTTAAAAAATAGGCCCCAAACAGCACATGATGCAGATGAAGTAAAAGAGGTGCAATGAGGTAGCTGCATGACTAAGCCAAGCGACACAAGTGTGCGGCACAAACAACATGGGATGTGCTGGAATTTGCCTAGATGTAATACACGCACAATATTGGTGGCACAGGAGAGCATACCCCTAAACCACACACACACGGCAAATCCTGTAAAATTAATTTGGATAATAATAACCCTTTTATTTGGAGCTATTATAATAATATGCAGCAGAGGTGAACGTACCCCTACACCACAAAGGGCAAACCCTGTAAAAAAAAATTGGATAATAATATAAAAAAATTATATAAGCCTTTTATTTGGAGTAAATAATATACAGCACAGGACAGCACCACTGAACTAAAATGGCATCACCACTGGACTGGACTTATACGGCAGTACCACTGGAATTATATGGCAGTACCACTGGAATTATACGGCAGCATCACTGGACTTATACGCCAATAACACTGGAATTATACGCAGGATCACTGGCATTATACAGCAGTATCACTGGACTTATACGGCAGTACCACTGGACAGGATTTATACAGCAGTATCACTAGATTTATATGCCAGTACCACTGGAATTATACGGCAGGATCACTGGAGTTATACGGCAGTATCACTAGAATTATACGGCAGTACCACTGGACTTATATGGCAGTACCACTGGACTTATACAGCAGTATCACTGGACTGAATTTATACAGCAGTACCACTGTACTTATACGGCAGTACCACTGGAGTGGATTTATATGGCAGTATTACTGGAGTTATATGCCAGTACCACTGGAATTATACGGTAGTATCACTGGAATTATATGGCAGTACCACTGAAATTATACAGCAGTACCACTGGATTTATACGGCAGTGCCACTGGACTGGATACCAGTACCACTGGATTTATATGGCATGACCACTGGACATATACGGCAGTATCACTGGAATTATATGGCAGTACCACTGAACATATATGGCAGTATCACTGGACTGGATTTATATGCCAGTACAGCTGGAATTATTCGCCAGTACCACTGGAATTATAGGACAGTATCACTGGAATTATACGGCAGCACCAATGGAATTATACGGCAGTACCACTGGACATATACAGCAGAATCACTGGACTGGATTTCTATGCCAGTACCACTTGTCTTCAGTTTGCCAGCTGTCGGGATCCCGGCGCACAGTATACCGGTGCCGGAATACCGACAGCCAGTATACCAACACTTTTTCTCACCCTTGGGGGTCCACGCCCCCCTGGAGGGAGAATAAATAGCGTGGCGCGCCACCGTGCCAATAGTGTGGCAAGCGCAGTGAGCCCGCAAGGGGCTCATTTGCGCTCACCCAGCTGTCGGTATGCCGGCGGTCAGGATTCCAGCATCGGTATGCTGGCCGCCAGGCGCCCGGCCGCCGGCATACACTACTACACCCCCACTGGACATATACAGCAGTATCACTGGAATTATATGGCAGTACCACTGGACATATACGGCAGTATCACTGGACTGGATTTATAAGGCAGTACAGCTGGAATTATACGACAGTACCACTGGAATTATAGGGCAGTATCACTGGAATTATACGGCAGCAACAATTAAATTATATGGCAGTACCACTGGACATATACGGCAGCATCACTGGACTGGATTTATTTGCCAGTACCACTGGATTTATATGGCATGACCACTGGACACATACGGCAGTATCACTGGAATTATATGGTAGTACCACTGGACATATACGGCAGTATCACTGGACTGGATTTATACGCCAGTACCGCTGGAATTATATGCCAGTACCACTGGAATTATCGGGCAGTATCACTGGAATTATACGGCAGTACCACTGAACTGGATTTATACGCCAGTACCAATGGATTTATATGGCATGACCACTGGACATATTCGGCAGTACCACTGGAATTATATGGCAGTACCACTAGACATATACGGCAGTACCACTGGACTGGATTTATAAGGCAGTACAGTTGGAATTATACGCCAGTACAACTGGAATTATAAGGCAGTATCACTGGAATTATAAGGCAGCAACAATGGAATTATACGGCAGTACCACTGGACATATACGGCAGTATCACTGGACTGGATTTATATACCAGTACCACTGGATTTATATGGCATGACCACTGGACACATACGGCAGTATCACTGGAATTATATGGTAGTACCATTGGACATATACGGCAGTATCACTGGACTGGATTTATACTCCAGTACCACTTGAATTATACGCAAGTACCACTGGAATTATAGGGCAGTATCACTGGAATTATACGGCAGTACCACAAGAATTATACGGCAAAACCACTGGATATATACAGCAGTATTGCTGAAATTATATGGCAGTACCACTGGACATATACAGCAGTATCACCTGACTGGATTTATACACCGGTATTGCTGGAATTACACGCATTTACCACTGGAATTATAGGGCAGTATCACTGGAATTATAGGGCAGTATCACTGGAATTATACAGCAGTACCACTGGAATTATATGGCAGTACCACTTGACATATGCGGCAGTATCACTGGGCTGGATTTATATGCCAGTACCAGTGGATATATACGGAATGACCATTGGAATTATACGGCAGTATCCCTGGATTTATACAGCAGTACCACTGGACATATACAGCAGTATCAATGGACATATACGGCAGTATCTCTGGACATATACAGCAGTATCTCTGGACATATACAGCAGTATCACCTGACTGGATTTATACACCGGTATTGCTGGAATTACACGCAATTACCACTGGAATTATAGGGCAGTATCACTGGAATTATACAGCAGTACCACTGGAATTATATGGCAGTACCACTTGACATATACGGCAGTATCAATGGGCTGGATTTATATGCCAGTACCAGTGGATATATACGGAATGACCATTGGAATTATACGGCAGTATCCCTGGATTTATACAGCAGTACCACTGGACATATACAGCAGTATCTCTGGACATATACAGCAGTATCACTGGACATATACGGCAGTACCACTGGACATATACGGCAGTACCACTGGACATATACAGCAGCACAGGGACACCACCACTGGACTGATGCAGGACAACACAGCACCACTGCAATGGACTGGACTTATACAGCAGCACTGGACATATGGCAGCAGAGGACACCACCACTGTGACTGGACTGATGCAGCACAAGACACTACCACTGGACTGATGCAGCACAAGACACCACCACTGTACTGATGCAGCACAACACAGCAACACTGAAATGAACTGGATTTATACAGCAGCACTGGACATATAGCAGCAGAGGACACCACTACTGTGACTGGACTGATGCAGCACAACACACCACCACTGGACTGGACTTATACAGCAGCACTGGACATATGGCAGCAGAGGACACTACCACTGTGACTGGACAGATGAAGTACAAGACACGGACACTGATTTCGGCATTGCGCGGCTGTTTATATAGAATCCAAACACCGCGAGAATCCGACAGCGGGATGATGACGTTTTGCCTCGTTCTGGTTTCCGAGTCAGGCGGAAAACCCGAGCCTGACTCGGATCCGGGTTCGTGACGTGAAGTCTGGTAGGATTCGGTTCTCTGAGAAACAAACCCACTCATCTCTACTTTTAATAGAATTGTTTTTTCTTTCACTATGTTGACAATGAATTTATGAAGCAGCTGTGGTGTGCCTTGTAATGATGCATGGCATAGACTCATGTTATATTAACCTATGCATGTACTTGCAAGCATTATATTTAATGGCGTACACTGTACATTGTGGAAGCGGGTAGCACTTGATTTATCGACGGACACAATACCGATGGTCATAATCCCAACAGTCATTGACCGACAATCAAAATACAGACACAGTCAAAATACAGACATTCATTATACTGACATGTCAAAATGCCGACATGCGTTTTTAAGGATTTTTTACCCAAAACCAGACTTGTTCATACTTTACCATCCCAGAGGAGGAATATAACAGTGTGCCGAGCGCAGTGAGCATGGTGAGCGCAGTGAGCCATGCCAGGGGGCACGGTACACTTACATGGTGTCCATGTCGACCTATGTCGACATTGACACCAACAAAACCAGACAAACTCATGTTGGTATTTTGAAATGTCGGTATTCTAACTAATTAATGTCGGTATTTTGACTGTCGGTCCAATGGCTGATGCGATTATGACCGTCGGTATTGTATCCGCCGGTAAATCATAATGAACCCGTGGAAGCTATGCATAGTTTATCTTATACAACATGAACCTATAGATTGAGGGAACATACAGTAGGAACTGTCTTACTCACTAATTACTTTTGGGTCTATTAGTTAATGTGTGACGATAACATGAAAAATCTATTATTGTAGCAATGTATCATCAACATATTGCCAGATCAGCTTCTAATATAATACATAACTACATATCATTTTATTTTAGCACATTTATGTTTTTTATTCTGTTATCCAGATAGAGAAGGGAATAGAGCAAGAAAGGATAAAAGAGTGTAGGAGAAATGTATATGAATGAGGGCGATATTATCATGTAATAAAATATACATACCTGAGATCTGTGCACCTGGAAAGCAAAAATAATACTCAGTTATTTTTTGCATTTAAATACACAATATTCATTGCATCAGTTTGTCAGTTAAAAAGTTGTTAGATACATGATTATAAAATTTGTTATTGATAGTAAAAATGCTGATATGTAAGAATGATTGCTGTATAAATGTAAAATCACCCTCTGAATCGTGTATGTTGCCTAAGATCTGGGGCTTTATAACAGCGCATGACACTGAAATACTTTAGTGATGTAAAATTCCGGCTTTACATATTTTTTTTGTAGATACAGGGCCTAATTTAGACCTGATCGCAGCAGCAAAATTGTTCTCTAATGGGCAAAACCATGGGCCTAATTCAGACTGGATCGCTGCAGCGGCAGCGTTCGCAGTCTGAAGCCCTTGCTGGGTTGCGCACCCCGGGAGCCCAGTGAGATGCTATCAGTATATCAGGGCTGCGATCACCTCTGCCTGATTGACAGGCAGAGGCGGTCGTACGGCGGGAGCGGGCGTGCCAACGTTAGAACGCCGTTGGCTTGGCGCGGTACGGACAATGCAGGCGTGTCCGGACCATTGGGGGGGGGGGGGGGGGGGCACGTCACCTGCGTGACGTCACATGTGCAGAGATAGTTAGATTTGGGTGGGTTATATTGTTTCTGTGCAGGGTGACTACTGGCTGCTTAATTTCTACGCTGCAATTTAGATTTCGGTTTGAACTCACCCCACCCAAATCTAACTCTCTCTGCACATGTTACACCTGCCCTCCCCCCCTGCAGTGCAGCATGGTTTTGCCCATTAGAGAACAACTTTGCTGCTGCCATCAGGTCTGAATTAGGCCCACAATATGTTAGACTCAGAGGATTTACTATACAAAACCCAAAACACTTTGTGCAGTGAAATTAGGTTGAATAAAGATCTTGTACAGATGAGAATCTGTTTCTATAATGAGGAAAACGTATTGATGGTTTAGAAGTGAAAAATTCAGAGATGCACATGCGGGGGGGTTTCTGAGTGCCTAGAAACCCCCCCTGGCCGACGATCTATTGCGCAGCAGTTGACAATTTTTTTTATTTACATGCATTAAGACCGCCGGAGCTCATTGCCTCTTACTTTAAGCAGTGAGTGCTGTGAGCTGAGGCTGGCTGCAGGCAAGTAGGGGGAGCAGCAGCTACTCTCAGGCTGGTGGGACTTGTGAGGTCAGCAGTGCATGGTAGTGGCGCTGTCTTTGTGTCTTCACTCCCCACCTGGAGCGCAGCAGCGAAGTGATGTGTTCGAATATGCCAATGGCGGGCAGGTGGGCGCCGGTAATCTATAATAAAGTATTCTCTCCTCGACCAGCATTAGTGCAGGGACGGAAGGGGAGGAGAAGAAGAGCGGAGGAGGTGAAGAATGTCCGTGGTACCAGTACTGTATGTTTATTGGGGGGGGGGGGGATGGTTGCGGTGCAGGGGCTGTCTATGGTGGGGAGGGGATGATTGTGGTGCCAGTACTGTATGTCTATGGGGCGGGGTGGTTGTGGTGCCAGTACTGTCTATGGTGGGGGGGGGGGGGCTGGTTGTGGTGCCAGTAGTGTCTGTCTATGGGCAGGAGTGGTTGTGGTGCCAGTACTGTCTGACTATGGGGGAGGGGGGTGGGGGGCGGGGTTGTATGGGGGAGGGGGGTTGTATATATACAGTGTGTCTGTGTGTATACAGTATGCGTCTATGTATATGTGTGTCTATGTAACTGTATATGTGTATCTGTGCAACTGTCTATATGTGTCTGTGTACATACAGTATGTGTCAGAGTAACTATATATGACTGTCTATATATATGTTTCTGTGTTTATACAGTATGGGTCTGTATACCTGTATATATTTGTCTGTGTAACTGTATATGTGTGTCTGTGCAACACTGCATTATATTATAGACACTGCAACACTCTGCATTATATGGTGGGTGCTGCAATACTCTGCATTATATAGTGGGCACTGATGGTCTTTGTATTATATACCGGTCACAAAATTCTTTAAGTCACTAAAATGCTATTAGTATTCTTTTGTGGTCATTAAATTGCTCTCAGTTGTTGTCTGGAGGTCACAAAATTGCTCTCAGTATTGTCTGTTAGTCAAAAAATTGCTCTCAGTTTTGTCTGGAGGTTGCAAAATGGCTCTCAGTATTGTCTAGTAGTCACAAAATTGATCTCAGTATTGTCTAGTAGTCACAAACTTGCTCTCAGTATTGTAGGTTAGTCACAAACTTGCTCTTAGTATTGTCTGGAGGTCAAAAAATTGCTCTCAGTATTGTCTGGAAGTCACAAAATGGCTCTCAGTATTGTCTAGTAGTCACAAAATTGCTCTCAGTATTGTCTAGTAGTCACAAAATTGCTCTCAGTATTGTAGGTTAGTCACAAACTTGCTCTTAGTATTTCTGGAGGTCACAAAATGGCTCTCAGTATTGTCTAGTAGTCACAAAATTGCTCTCAGTATTGTCTAGTAGTCACAAAATTGCCTTCAGTCTTTTAGGGTAGTCACAAAATTGCTCTCAGTATTGTCTGGTAGTCACAAAATTGCTCTCAGTATTGTAGAGTAGTCACATAATTGCTCTCAGTATTGTAGGGTAGTCACAATAATTGCAAATGGAATCAGCGTTTTTTCATTTTTTCTGCTAATGTGCATTTGACATGGATCTGTGAATGTGAGCAATATCAGGTTGGCAGGGGGTTGTTGTCCAAAGCTATATCTTGCCTCAGGGCACCTGGGATGAAGTTACGCCACTGGTTGAAGTCCCGGGAATTCCAATCCGGGTTGACCCCTTCACATAGAAAAAGGACCCGTGTTTATCGGCAAATTACCGGGTACAACTTCTTAACCCGGTAATTTGTCTTTCTGTCTGAAAAGGGTAATAGAAGAGCTGGGTAAGTGGGTGTTGGTGATTTATTTAAGAATCTCTGCATTGGGAGATAACGACATTTTTGAAGATGTTCTGCAAAATTAGTTTCATAAATTAGCCTCTAACATTAAGAACAAAATCCAGCAATCTATCGTGGTACGTGGGGCGGAGGGGAGTAACCACCTGTGTGGCGTAATGTAATTATCATTAGAGATGAGCGCCGGAAATTTTTCGGGTTTTGTGTTTTGGTTTTGGGTTCGGTTCCGCGGCCGTGTTTTGGGTTCGACCGCGTTTTGGCAAAACCTCACCGAATTTTTTTTGTCGGATTCGGGTGTGTTTTGGATTCGGGTGTTTTTTTCAAAAAACCCTAAAAAACAGCTTAAATCATAGAATTTGGGGGTAATTTTGATCCCAAAGTATTATTAACCTCAAAAAACATAATTTACACTCATTTTCAGCCTATTCTGAACACATCACACCTCACAATATTATTTTTAGTCCTAAAATTTGCACCGAGGTCGCTGTGTGAGTAAGATAAGCGACCCTAGTGGCCGACACAAACACCGGGCCCATCTAGGAGTGGCACTGCAGTGTCACGCAGGATGGCCCTTCCAAAAAACCCTCCCCAAACAGCACATGACGCAAAGAAAAAAAGAGGCGCAATGAGGTAGCTGACTGTGTGAGTAAGATTAGCGACCCTAGTGGCCGACACAAACACCGGGCACATCTAGGAGTGGCACTGCAGTGTCACGCAGGATGTCCCTTCCAAAAAACCCTCCCCAAACAGCACATGACGCAAAGAAAAAAAGAGGCGCAATGAGGTAGCTGACTGTGTGAGTAAGATTAGCGACCCTAGTGGCCGACACAAACACCGGGCCCATCTAGGAGTGGCACTGCAGTGTCACGCAGGATGTCCCTTCCAAAAAACCCTCCCCAATCAGCACATGATGCAAAGAAAAAGAAAAGAAAAAAGAGGTGCAAGATGGAATTATCCTTGGGCCCTCCCACCCACCCTTATGTTGTATAAACAAAACAGGACATGCACACTTTAACCAACCCATCATTTCAGTGACAGGGTCTGCCACACGACTGTGACTGATATGACGGGTTGGTTTGGACCCCCCCCAAAAAAGAAGCAATTAATCTCTCCTTGCACAAACTGGCTCTACAGAGGCAAGATGTCCACCTCATCTTCACCCTCCGATATATCACCGTGTACATCCCCCTCCTCACAGATTATCAATTCGTCCCCACTGGAATCCACCATCTCAGCTCCCTGTGTACTTTGTGGAGGCAATTGCTGCTGGTCAATGTCTCCGCGGAGGAATTGATTATAATTCATTTTAATGAACATCATCTTCTCCACATTTTCTGGATGTAACCTCGTACGCCGATTGCTGACAAGGTGAGCGGCGGCACTAAACACTCTTTCGGAGTACACACTTGTGGGAGGGCAACTTAGGTAGAATAAAGCCAGTTTGTGCAAGGGCCTCCAAATTGCCTCTTTTTCCTGCCAGTATAAGTACGGACTGTGTGACGTGCCTACTTGGATGCGGTCACTCATATAATCCTCCACCATTCTATCAATGTTGAGAGAATCATATGCAGTGACAGTAGACGACATGTCCGTAATCGTTGTCAGGTCCTTCAGTCCGGACCAGATGTCAGCATCAGCAGTCGCTCCAGACTGCCCTGCATCACCGCCAGCGGGTGGGCTCGGAATTCTGAGCCTTTTCCTCGCACCCCCAGTTGCGGGAGAATGTGAAGGAGGAGATGTTGACAGGTCGCGTTCCGCTTGACTTGACAATTTTGTCACCAGCAGGTCTTTCAACCCCAGCAGACCTGTGTCTGCCGGAAAGAGAGATCCAAGGTAGGCTTTAAATCTAGGATCGAGCACGGTGGCCAAAATGTAGTGCTCTGATTTCAACAGATTGACCACCCGTGAATCCTTGTTAAGCGAATTAAGGGCTGCATCCACAAGTCCCACATGCCTAGCGGAATCGCTCCGTGTTAGCTCCTTCTTCAATGCCTCCAGCTTCTTCTGCAAAAGCCTGATGAGGGGAATGACCTGACTCAGGCTGGCAGTGTCTGAACTGACTTCACGTGTGGCAAGTTCAAAGGGCATCAGAACCTTGCACAACGTTGAAATCATTCTCCACTGCACTTGAGACAGGTGCATTCCATCTCCTATATCGTGCTCAATTGTATAGGCTTGAATGGCCTTTTGCTGCTCCTCCAACCTCTGAAGCATATAGAGGGTTGAATTCCACCTCGTTACCACTTCTTGCTTCAGATGATGGCAGGGCAGGTTCAGTAGTTTTTGGTGGTGCTCCAGTCTTCTGTACGTGGTGCCTGTACGCCGAAAGTGTCCCGCAATTTTTCTGGCCACCGACAGCATCTCTTGCACGCCCCTGTCGTTTTTTAAAAAATTCTGCACCACCAAATTCAAGGTATGTGCAAAACATGGGACGTGCTGGAATTTGCCCATATTTAATGCACACACAATATTGCTGGCGTTGTCCGATGCCACAAATCCACAGGAGAGTCCAATTGGGGTAAGCCATTCCGTGATGATCTTCCTCAGTTGCCGTAAGAGGTTTTCAGCTGTGTGCGTATTCTGGAAAGCGGTGATACAAAGCGTAGCCTGCCTAGGAAAGAGTTGGCGTTTGCGAGATGCTGCTACTGGTGCCGCCGCTGCTGTTCTTGCGGCGGGAGTCCATACATCTACCCAGTGGGCTGTCACAGTCATATAGTCCTGACCCTGCCCTGCTCCACTTGTCCACATGTCCGTGGTTAAGTGGACATTGGGTACAACTGCATTTTTTAGGACACTGGTGAGTCTTTTTCTGACGTCCGTGTACATTCTCGGTATCGCCTGCCTAGAGAAGTGGAACCTAGATGGTATTTGGTAACGGGGGCACACTGCCTCAATAAATTGTCTAGTTCCCTGTGAACTAACGGCGGATACCGGACGCACGTCTAACACCAACATAGTTGTCAAGGACTCAGTTATCCGCTTTGCAGTAGGATGACTGCTGTGATATTTCATCTTCCTCGCAAAGGACTGTTGAACAGTCAATTGCTTACTGGAAGTAGTACAAGTGGGCTTACGACTTCCCCTCTGGGATGACCATCGACTCCCAGCGGCAACAACAGCAGCGCCAGCAGCAGTAGGCGTTACACGCAAGGATGCATCGGAGGAATCCCAGGCAGGAAAGGACTCGTCAGACTTGCCAGTGACATGGCCTGCAGGACTATTGGCATTCCTGGGGAAGGAGGAAATTGACACTGAGGGAGTTGGTGGGGTGGTTTGCGTGAGCTTGGTTACAAGAGGAAGGGATTTACTGGTCAGTGGACTGCTTCCGCTGTCACCCAAAGTTTTTGAACTTGTCACTGACTTATTATGAATGCGCTGCAGGTGACGTATAAGGGAGGATGTTCCGAGGTGGTTAACGTCCTTACCCCTACTTATTACAGCTTGACAAAGGGAACACACGGCTTGACACCTGTTGTCCGCATTTCTGGTGAAATACCTCCACACCGAAGAGCTGATTTTTTTGGTATTTTCACCTGGCATGTCAACGGCCATATTCCTCCCACGGACAACAGGTGTCTCCCCGGGTGCCTGACTTAAACAAACCACCTCACCATCAGAATCCTCCTGGTCAATTTCCTCCCCAGCGCCAGCAACACCCATATCCTCCTCATCCTGGTGTACTTCAACACTGACATCTTCAATCTGACTATCAGGAACTGGACTGCGGGTGCTCCTTCCAGCACTTGCAGGGGGCATGCAAATAGTGGAAGGCGCATGCTCTTCATGTCCAGTGTTGGGAAGGTCAGGCATCGCAAACGACACAATTGGACTCTCCTTGTGGATTTGGGATTTCAAAGAACGCACAGTTCTTTGCGGTGCTTTTGCCAGCTTGAGTCTTTTCAGTTTTCTAGCGAGAGGCTGAGTGCTTCCATCCTCATGTGAAGCTGAACCACTAGCCATGAACATAGGCCAGGGCCTCAGCCGTTCCTTGCCACTCCGTGTGGTAAATGGCATATTGGCAAGTTTACGCTTCTCCTCCGACAATTTTATTTTAGGTTTTGGAGTCCTTTTTTTTCTGATATTTGGTGTTTTGGATTTGACATGCTCTGTACTATGACATTGGGCATCGGCCTTGGCAGACGACGTTGCTGGCATTTCATCGTCTCGGCCATGACTAGTGGCAGCAGCTTCAGCACGAGGTGGAAGTGGATCTTGATCTTTCCCTAATTTTGGAACCTCAACTTTTTTGTTCTCCATATTTTATAGGCAGAACTAAAAGGCACCTCAGGTAAACAATGGAGATGGATGGATTGGATACTAGTATACAATTATGGACGGACTGCCACGGTTAGGTGGTATAAAAAAACCACGGTTAGGTGGTATATATTATAATAATAATACAATTATGGATGGACGGACTGCCTGCCGACTGCCGACACAGAGGTAGCCACAGCCGTGAACTACCGCACTGTACACTGGTTGATAAAGAGATAGTAGTATACTCGTAACAACTAGTATGACACTATGACGACGGTATAAAGAATGAAAAAAAAACCACGGTTAGGTGGTATATATTATAATAATAATACAATTATGGATGGACGGACTGCCTGCCGACTGCCGACACAGAGGTAGCCACAGCCGTGAACTACCGCACTGTACACTGGTTGATAAAGAGATAGTAGTATACTCGTAACAATTAGGATGACACTATGACGGTATAAAGAATGAAAAAAAAACCACGGTTAGGTGGTAGGTATATAATAATAAATAATACAATTCTGGTCGGACGGACTGCCTGCCGTGTGCCGACACAGAGGTAGCCACAGCCGTGAACTACCGCACTGTACACTGGTTGATAAAGAGATAGTAGTATACTCGTAACAATTAGGATGACACTATGACGGTATAAAGAATGAAAAAAAAAACCACGGTTAGGTGGTAGGTATATAATAATAAATAATACAATTCTGGTCGGACGGACTGCCTGCCGTGTGCCGACACAGAGGTAGCCACAGCCGTGAACTACCGCACTGTACACTGGTTGATAAAGAGATAGTAGTATACTCGTAACAATTAGGATGACACTATGACGGTATAAAGAATGAAAAAAAAACCACGGTTAGGTGGTAGGTATATAATAATAAATAATACAATTCTGGTCGGACGGACTGCCTGCCGTGTGCCGACACAGAGGTAGCCACAGCCGTGAACTACCGCACTGTACACTGGTTGATAAAGAGATAGTAGTATACTCGTAACAATTAGGATGACACTATGACGGTATAAAGAATGAAAAAAAAACCACGGTTAGGTGGTAGGTATATAATAATAAATAATACAATTCTGGTCGGACGGACTGCCTGCCGTGTGCCGACACAGCGGTAGCCACAGCCGTGAACTACCGCACTGTACACTGGTTGATAAAGAGATAGTAGTATACTCGTAACAATTAGGATGACACTATGACGGTATAAAGAATGAAAAAAAAACCACGGTTAGGTGGTAGGTATATAATAATAAATAATACAATTCTGGTCGGACGGACTGCCTGCCGTGTGCCGACACAGAGGTAGCCACAGCCGTGAACTACCGCACTGTACACTGGTTGATAAAGAGATAGTAGTATACTCGTAACAATTAGGATGACACTATGACGGTATAAAGAATGAAAAAAAAACCACGGTTAGGTGGTAGGTATATAATAATAAATAATACAATTCTGGTCGGACGGACTGCCTGCCGTGTGCCGACACAGAGGTAGCCACAGCCGTGAACTACCGCACTGTACACTGGTTGATAAAGAGATAGTAGTATACTCGTAACAATTAGGATGACACTATGACGGTATAAAGAATGAAAAAAAAACCACGGTTAGGTGGTAGGTATATAATAATAAATAATACAATTCTGGTCGGACGGACTGCCTGCCGTGTGCCGACACAGAGGTAGCCACAGCCGTGAACTACCGCACTGTACACTGGTTGATAAAGAGATAGTAGTATACTCGTAACAATTAGGATGACACTATGACGGTATAAAGAATGAAAAAAAAACCACGGTTAGGTGGTAGGTATATAATAATAAATAATACAATTCTGGTCGGACGGACTGCCTGCCGTGTGCCGACACAGAGGTAGCCACAGCCGTGAACTACCGCACTGTACACTGGTTGATAAAGAGATAGTAGTATACTCGTAACAATTAGGATGACACTATGACGGTATAAAGAATGAAAAAAAAACCACGGTTAGGTGGTAGGTATATAATAATAAATAATACAATTCTGGTCGGACGGACTGCCTGCCGTGTGCCGACACAGAGGTAGCCACAGCCGTGAACTACCGCACTGTACACTGGTTGATAAAGAGATAGTAGTATACTCGTAACAATTAGGATGACACTATGACGGTATAAAGAATGAAAAAAAAAACACGGTTAGGTGGTAGGTATATAATAATAAATAATACAATTCTGGTCGGACGGACTGCCTGCCGTGTGCCGACACAGAGGTAGCCACAGCCGTGAACTACCGCACTGTACACTGGTTGATAAAGAGATAGTAGTATACTCGTAACAATTAGGATGACACTATGACGGTATAAAGAATGAAAAAAAAAACACGGTTAGGTGGTAGGTATATAATAATAAATAATACAATTCTGGTCGGACGGACTGCCTGCCGTGTGCCGACACAGAGGTAGCCACAGCCGTGAACTACCGCACTGTACTGTGTCTGCTGCTAATATAGACTGGTTGATATTTAAAGAGATATTAGTAGTATACAACAATACTATACTGGTGGTCAGGCACTGGTCACCACTCCTGCAGCAAAAGTGTGCACTGTTAATTAATATAATTGTACTCCTGGCTCCTGCTAACAACCTGCAGTGCTCCCCAGTCTCCCCCACAATTAATTATAAGCTTTTAATTTATACATTGATGACTGTGCAGCACACTGGGCTGAGCTGAGTGCACACAGACTGAGTCACACTGTGTGACTGACTGTGCTGTGTATCGTTTTTTTTTTCAGGCAGAGAACGGATATAGCAGAGAGAAGTGAACGGATATATTATATTAAATAAAAGTTAACTAGCAACTGCACTGGTCACTGACTGTGGTAAACTAACTCTGTCTGCGACTCTGCACAATCTCTCTCTATCTAATCTATCTCTATTCTAATGGAGAGGACGCCAGACACGTCCTCTCCCTATCAATCTCAATGCACGAGTGAAAATGGCGGCGACGCGCGGCTCCTTATATAGAATCCGAGTCTCGCGATAGAATCCGAGCCTCGCGAGAATCCGACAGCGTCATGATGACGTTCGGGCGCGCTCGGGTTAACCGAGCAAGGCGGGAAGATCCGAGTCGCTCGGACCCGTGAAAAAAAACATGAAGTTCGGGCGGGTTCGGATTCCGAGGAACCGAACCCGCTCATCTCTAATTATCATAATGTAATCCAACTTTTCTTTTTCTTTCTCGTGAGTGCACACTGCACCCCCAGTCCACAGATCTCTTTTTTTTATTTTTTTATTGGGTAGCTAACTTACTTCATGGATCATGCACATATCGGTACTGCTGACTAAAAATATACAAAATGTTATTCCCCCTGGCTGGCCTGGTCCACTCTCTTTTCCCTGAAGCACGCAGTGAGAGGAGACTTACTGACAGTCAGTGAGGGAAGACAGGGCAGTCGAGAGCTGGGCTGGGCCCAGGTACTTTTCAAGGGGCGTGGCCTAATCACAGGAGGTGTGGCCATGTACCCTTAGAATAAAATACTGAAAAAAATTGTATTTTAAGAACCTCCATGGCCACACTGCAGCCCACTACACAGCAGCGTGTGCTGGGCTGAGGAAAAGAGCTGCAGCAGCTGCTGCCAGGTAAGGGGGAGGGAGTGTGGGCCCTGTCAAAGTCAGAAAAATATCATGATGCACACTGCCATATTTGCACCTCATATGTGTCCCCGCTGCGCATGCGTACGCTCTCCCGTGCGTGCGCATACTCGCTGTTATGTGCACCCGCAGGCGCACGGTATGCGCATTTACGGTAAGGTATATGTGCGTCTAGCGGGCGACTCGTACATAACATATTTTAACTGTATAATGTATTTTGTAGATTATGGTCCCTTTGATAGAATCTGAAAGTTTAGTTAATGTAGCATGTTCATAGACAGAGAGATCCCTCTTTGTTTGATACAAAGGGTCAGACAAGGGTTATACAGTGGTGTTTAGTATCCATCGGAAGAGTATTTAATTAGCAATATTCCGGTGTTGGTTTGAAGCGGATTAATCGCTCGTGCGAATAGTTATGGACATAAGAAGTTTATGGACTTTTACTATTATTTGCACTTTATTATCCATGCGGCGGGAAACCTAGTTTCCCACCCACCTGAGCAGTTGGAAATAGTCACAGCCCACCTGTATGAATCAACCTATGACCTTTTGTTATAATGCGGAGACGAATTCCTGTGTCCAATGAACAATGAGATTATAGGGACCATTGTGCAGTATTATGTGTAGGGTATAAAAGGACAAGCCGACCTGATCCAGCTCTCTATTCTCTTCAACGGTTCTCATTGCTGATAATCGGGAGCTGGATATCCAGAGGCGCATGCGATTGTTTCCCTTGAGCGTAAGTTTTCTCAGCAATCATATTGTCTTTCTTGTTATTGTGAGCCATATCTCTCTCTCTCTCTCTCTTCTTTTTCTCTCTCGTTTCTCTTATATTGTTATTGTACTGCTATTGTATTTCATGTGTAGTTATCTGGTTAGGTAGTCTATGTTATATTGGTAGTGTATGACTTGTATTGTTTTATTCTTTTTGAACGTTCATTCATTTCCTTAAAAGGCGTTGGACCCTTAGACCGGTATTGTGTGTGTTCATTATATTGCAGTGGGTAATAGGAGCGTCTCTATCGCTCAAACAGCTTTAGTGTAAACCATCTTACACTGTGTTGCATTTTCGCCTTATCACTGCACAAGGGTTTATTGCATAAATACATTGTTTATGGTATAGTTATAAAGGTTTAACATTGTGAGCGTCTGCGCCGCTGGTGATCTCCTCGTGGTCCCGAGCGTCCGCTACGCTAATAGTGAATCATTACGTTAGTCGGCAGCCAATAGCGTGCCTGCCTGTGATCTCTTGGCCGTAAGCGAACGTAACGCTCGAGCGTCTCGACTACGGCTAAGCGATTGTTACGCAACGTGCGTACCCTTATGGTATACCAAACGCCAATAGCGTACTTTGTTCATTGACCTCTTAAAGGGTTTTAAGTAAGATAAATAGTCAGCTTTATCAATTGGCGGCTCGTCCGTCCTTCACATATCTGCACTAGGTAATTTCAGCAGACATTATCCATCAGCAAAGGGCGGGAGGTCATATTCCTCGTAGTGCTGTCTGGATAAGAGTCTGCCTCGCTTAGAAAAGGGTGCTGAAGGAATCCGGAACCGGAGGTAAGAACAACACGCTAGTGTCTTTTAAAACTGTTTATTTCTGTCTTGCGTACGCACGCACGCATATATCTGCATTTCTTTTCATTCGTGTATTTTCATATCACTCTCCTGTTTTGCCATTTCACAATTGTTAACGGGCTAAGAAAGAAATGTTGCTATCAGTAGTTAAAGAGTAAAGGTAATACATTTAAGGGGTAATTTGTAAAGCACGCACACAGCTTTGCCTAAGATACAAGGAGAGACTTGTGTGGTGCTCGGTAGATGATCGAGGATCACCTACATTGATAAACGTGTTAGTTGTGTTACGGTGGATACCTGCCTTGCATACACGTGTCTCTAACAAAAGACTGAGACTCGCGCACGCAACCCAAAAGCCGACGCACGCAGCGTATATTACGCAACGGAGCGTCTGGGTACGCCCGCGTAACAAATCACACGATAGTGTTATTTTTAACAGGCGAAAAGGTGGCAACGCGATAAATAGCGCAAGTCAATTTTAGTGTCTGAAATTTAAATTAATAGATCCTTCTCTAAATTTACGACTCATCTGGTCTAAAGGAAAGAAATTTCTGCGCAGAAATAGAAATAGAAACAAAAGTAAAGTGTACATGTGGTGAGTGAGTGTTTGCATATATAAGTTTCTACAATTATTTTTTTGAGGTTGAACCACAAGAAGTCGAGTTCTCGTGAGGTACATACATGTAAGTGACGTGCATGGTGGCTAGGGAGGCATCCCTTGTTAAACATAAAAATCTGAGCATTAGAGTATAGCAGACCAGGAGGTCTACTGTAGCACAGACCAGGAGGTCCAGAATTGACCAGGAGGTCCAGAATTGACCAGGAGGTCCAGGTACAGCAGATAAGGAAGTCCGCTATAAATTTAAAGAGCACAACCCAGGGGGTTGGTGCAGAACCCATATAGGCCATTAAAGCTCATGCTGAATGAATTCGCAGCCGCAATTTTCGATTCCACTGGTCGCTCCGCACATAAGATTAGTTGCTTATGTGCAGACTGATTGTACCGCACGTAATTGTGTGCATTAGTTAGTAATTTGACCAAGTACCATTTTCGTACGAAAGGGATCATAAACGCTATTTGTACATTCTAACGTGATTTGTGTAATTTTTTTTATTTTAAGGGAGGTTCGCTGGTCACTCAGGAACTATCCAGCAACCAATAGTTACTGGAAAGAGTAAGTGCTCTGCGGATCACCCTCACATGTTCCTGTAAATAGCGGTTCAGGTCGCAGGGGCCCTGGGTAGAGTACACAGCGCTAAGGCAGTGTGTGGGCGTATTGGTCGGCGTGGGCGAGTGAGTGGGGTACTCGGTAAACCGCCACCGTCGGCCTATCCTGAACATCTTGGTTTTTGTAAGGGTTCGCTGAAGACCCTGATTAAGGTCAGAGGTAGTGAAAGCAACACCTGCAAGTTATGGGGGCCAGTTGTTCAGGATGGGGGCGATCAACCTCGGTTCGGGTTGATTTAGTAAACCGACCAATCGGGTCGGCAAGGTATGTAATGTGTGAAAAATACGGTTCACACACAGAGGTTTTATGTGATGAATGGGAAAGAATGACTGTACATGACGGGGAGAAGTTCCCAAGAGTAGGCAGCTTTAGCCCAGATGTGTTACTAAATCTAAGAAGGATATGTCTCATTAAATCAACAAAGAGACGGATCAAACATTATGATTATTTACAGTTATGGCAACAGTAGGGTGAAATACAGAGAGGATTGGCTCAGGCGGCGGGATCTAACCCTATCAGGAAACTGATAGCCACGGCACCACCGCCACCTTACATAACGGGAGAGAAATTGGTTGCGGAGAATGACGCATTAGGGTGTAACAAACAAACACTTAGCAACTGTATAAATGTTAAAGATAATGTTAATAAGTTAACTAATGCAAATATTAACCCGTGCAAGTTGTACCCTGTTTTAAACTTTCCCCAGGAGTGTGATCAAGAGGATGAATCGTCAACAATATCGGCGCTCTCTCTAGCAGCCACCATATCAGAAACAGCAGTGGGCACGGCCCAACCCGTAAGATTAGTATCAAAGGCCCCTAGCGGAGGGACAGGTGAGGTCGTATCAACGGGTAAGTACGGCACCATACACTATGCTGAAACCATTTCACCACAAGCCGTAGAATCTATTCAGAAGGATGTTAGTAGACTTAATCCCGTTAGGGTAATAGCAGTGCCAAATGGGAAAACTGACACTACAGGAATCACTCCTGTCAGGAACAATGCCATGCACTGCCCGTTTTCCCGAATGGAATTAAGAACCATAGTGTCTGAATTCCCTGATCCTAGAAAAGATCTAGTTGCTAGTCAGAAATACATCAGAGACCTAGGGAACACTGTAGAGCCCAATAACAAAGACTGGCAGATATTGCTGAGGGCATGTTTACCCTCCAATGTCGACTCAGCTCAATTTTTAGCTGACTGTGGATTTGACCAGGATGTACCCCTTACGGATGTGTACAACCAAGACAATGTAAAAAGAATAAATGTACAATTAAAAGAGTATTTTCCAGCTGTAGTTAAATGGAACAAAATTTTCTCCATTAAACAAAAAGCGTCAGAGACAGCTTCAGAATATTTCCACAGGGCATTACTAGAAATGGCTAAATACACAGGCATAGAAGACATTAAAACAAACATAAATCATAGAGAAGTAGCAGTATCTGTGCTAATGGATGGTTTAAAAAAAGCATTAAAGACAAGGGTACAGACCACGCAACCATGTTGGCGAGTTCTGTCGGTGGCTACTTTGAGAGAGGCAGCTGTTGATCACGATCGGAATATCACCAGACACAGGGAATTACAAGGTGATAAGTTAATGGCCGTAAGTATACAGGCCCTGACCACAAGGCAGCCTTTGTATAGATCACCAAACCCTGTGGGTAAGTCAAATGTGGTAACCTGTTATTCCTGTCATAGAGAGGGACACTTTGCACGAGACTGTAAATCGAGAAACACACAAAAGTCTTATCAACCCCCTAGACAACGACACAACACACCACATTGGGATCAGGGTCCGCAGAAACGGAGTTATGAGCCACATGCAGGGGAAACAAAAAGATACCCCCCGAACAGAGACTGGCAAGCCTCTGGTAGTTCCCAGTTAACTCCCTCTCAAGTAGTCGCTGCCAGCGGGATTCAGGGAGGTCACCATACCCAATAGGGGTGTGGCCACACCTGTAATCTGCAGCCAGTAAAATTGATTGCAAGTCTTGGAAGTGAACCCGAAATTGCAATTAATGTAGCTGGTAAATCATTAAACTTTCTTGTAGATACGGGGGCGGCCAAATCAGTGATAAATTCGACAGTGGGCATGAGAACCACTGGTAAGACAATTCCAGCCATGGGAGTAACGGGAGTAGTCCAGCACTACCCTGTTAGCAAACCAGCCGAGGTTACAGTAGGGCCTTTGCACACCAAGCATTCCTTTTTGCTGGCGGCATCGGCACCGACTAATCTCCTGGGAAGAGATTTATTGTGTAAAATGGGGTGCGTCATTTATTGTACTCCTGAGGGTGTATTCTTAGACATACCTGAGAATAACGCTCAGGAAGTACGAGACATGTTAGACTCCCCATCAAAATTAATGTCACATACCGTTATGACAAATAGGACTCCATCCCAAGTAGAAGGAATGACATCCCAAATACCAGAATCACTTTGGACTAAAGATGGACAAGACACTGGATTAATGGCAAACGTAGCTCCAGTAGTTGTGCAAGTAAAAGATGGTAGGATAGCTCCAAAAATCCCACAATACCCTCTGAAGCCAGAGGTGGAGTTAGGAGTTTACCCAGTAATAGAGCGCTTGCTACAACAGGGCATTTTGGTAAGAACATCCAGCACTGCCAATAGTCCCATCTTCCCTGTGAAAAAGAGTGGGGGGAGGGGTTACAGGCTAGTGCAGGATCTAAGGGGGATTAACAAAATAGTTGAGAGTCAATTCCCCGTAGTGCCAAATCCAGCTGTCATCCTCATGCAGATCCCTCCCACTGCGAAATTTTTCACTGTTATTGACCTCTGCTCCGCTTTCTTTTCGGTACCCCTGCATCCTGACAGCCAATATTTGTTTGCATTTACATACAGAGGAGTCCAATACACATGGACTCGATTAGCGCAAGGTTTCATAGACAGTCCAAGCATATTTTCCCAGGCTTTGCATGATTGTTTACAGTCTTTCCAACCAGAGAGTGGATCAATATTGATACAGTACGTGGATGATTTACTACTGTGTTCAGATTCATTGGAAGCGTCCCTGAAGGATACGAAACAGCTCCTGTTTCATCTTTCAGACACAGGACACAAAGTTTCCAAAGACAAGTTGCAATTATGCCAGACTAAAGTAAAATATTTAGGACACTATCTAACACAAGGACTGAGACACCTGACCGCTGATAGAATTCAAGCAATTAGAGACATGACTCTGCCACAAACCCAGCAACAGATCAGAACGTTTTTAGGAATGTGTGGGTAATGCCTTAACTGGATCCCAGGGTTTTCCATTCTAGCATTACCTCTGCAGGAGATGGTCTCGTCAAACAAACCTGATCGGATTTCGCATACAGACGAATCCGAGATGGCATTTGAGAGACTTAAACAGTGCCTAACGCAGGCGCCAGCATTAGGTATGCCAGACTATGGGAAACCCTTTGAGCTGTATGGAACAGAAAGTGCTGGTTGCGCGGCAGGCGTCCTAACCCAAAAGCACGGTGATGCCAGCAGGCCGGTAGCATACTACAGCGCTCAGCTAGATACGGTAGCGCGATCCCTCCCCACATGCTTGCGAAGCGTTGCTGCAATAGCATTGCTAGTAACGAAAAGCGAAGATGTAGTGCTAGGTCACAACCTCACAATTCATACACCACATGCAGTGTCAGCCTTGCTAAATTCTGCCCAAACCAGGCACGTCTAATCAGCGCGGTTTACAAGATGGGAATTGGCACTAATGGCCCCCGTAAACATCACCATAAGGAGATGCAGTGCATTAAATCCTGTAACATATCTCCCAGGTGTGCCTGGACAGGCACAAAGGGTGGAGGATGAGAGTGGTGGGGAAGGAAGATTTAATACAAAGGATGACACACATGATTGTATGGAATATTTGACCCAAAATTTCACAGCAAGGCCTGACATCAGTGACAACCCACTGGAAGATGTAGATTTTACTTTCTACACTGACGGTAGTTGTCACAGACAGTCAGACTCGGGAGACTTGTGTACTGGATACGCAGTCGTAGATGACCAAGGCACCATAGAAGCAGAACCGCTAGGCCCACCTCACTCAGCCCAGGTTGCTGAACTGGTCGCCCTAAGCAGAGCATGTGAATTGGCTAAGGGCAAGTCAGCCAATATCTACACCGATTCTAGATACGCCTTCGGGGTAGTCCATGATTTCGGAGCCCTATGGCGCCTCAGAAATTTCATGACGGCAGCTGGCACACCGATAGCGCATGCAGCTCACATCAAAAGGCTTCTAACAGCGATACAGGAACCCGACAGAGTGGCTGTTATCAAGTGTAAAGCACACACATATAGCCAGGACCCAGTATCACTTGGTAACAGCCGAGCAGACGAAGCTGCTAAGTTAGCAGCCGGTACCCCCAGACAGACAGGCACCACACAACTGATGGTATTTAATACCATCAACACACAGAAGTTGTGTGAAATGCAAAATTTGTGTTCCACACAGGAAAAGGCAGTCTGGAAGGCAAAAGGATATGGCCAGGAGTCCTCAGGACTCTGGACGGATGGACAAGGTAAACCAGTGGCCCCTAGAGCATATCTTCCATGTTTAGCTGAGGCAGCACACGGGCTGACTCATCTGGGCAAGGAGGGAATGTGTAAGTTGGTAAGAGCATATTGGTGCGCCCCAGGATTTTCATCTCACGCAGGTAAGAGAGCAATGTCATGCCTTACCTGTTTGAGGAAGAATATCGGAAAGGCAATACCAACAGAACCATCTCATATCCCACCTACAGGCGGCCCTTTTCAGGTAATACAGATTGACTTTATTCAATTACCCCCTTGTCGAAATTTGAAATATGTACTTGTTTGTATAGATGTGTTCTCAAATTGGGTCGAAGCATTTCCGGCGGCCACAAATACCGCTATGTTTACTGCTAAGAAAATTGTGCAGGAATTTGTGTGTAGATATGGTATCCCTAGAATAATTGAAAGTGATAGGGGTACCCATTTTACAGGTGATGTCTTTCAAGGAATGTGTAAGTTGATGGGAATTGATAGTAAACTGCACACTCCATATCGCCCCCAGGCGAGTGCGAAGGTGGAAAGAGTGAACAGCACTATTAAAAATAAACTGAGCAAAGTTATGGCAGAAACAGGATTAACATGGCCAGAAGCTTTACCCATTGTACTGTACAGCATCAGAACCACTCCCAGGTCCCCTCTTAATCTGTCCCCCTTCGAAATCTTGTTTGGTCGACAACCACATGTTATGATTAACCCTCAGGATGATTTGAAGTGTAACAATGAAGTGACTGTAAAATACCTGGTTAACATGAGTAAACAGCTAAGGAATCAAAATGACAATCTGAAGTTAGTGATTCCTGATTTGCCAGATAGTAATTGTCATGACATTGAACCTGGGGATTATGTAATGATACGGAATTTTCTACGCTCAGGTTGCCTTATTGACAGATGGGAAGGACCATACCAAGTCTTATTGATTAGCACGACATCATTGAAGGTTGCCGAGAGAGAGACTTGGGTTCATTCGTCCCATTGTAAGAAGGTTGCTGATCCAGAGAGGTACCGTGATAAAGAACAGACGGTAGAGGAAGTGGTATCACTGGAGTGTCTGTTTCAGGAGAACTGAGGCGGCACCTGAGCTTTGAAAAATCATAAGATCGGAAGCAGTTGTCGATCCCCTGTTCTCTTTTATTGTTTTTCTCCTACTTCCCATCCCACCTCCTTCAAGTATTTCTTTCCCCCTTCTCATTTTTCTCCATTTCCTCCTCTAAGATGGACTTGCCCCAAGAGACTGTGATCCGGATTTTCCTGTTGACCATGATGTTGACCAGAGCAGTCTGTTCCGGCGAGAGTACCATGGAGGTCGAGAGAGGTTCTGGAATGGGTTCTGATGACAAAGATGGAGGCGTAGTTTTCCAAGAACAACATAATCAACAAGCAAAGGCGAGTATCAGAAAACGATCCGATAGCATTGACCATAGAAGGAATTGTGAAGGATTGTTAGCTGAAGAAAACTGTATCTGTAGGCTCTGTGACAATGTAGTTGAGGATGGGTGCATCAAGAAATGCCAATCCAGTTTTAATATCCATATGGACAGGCATCCATTGAGTGACTATCACTCCTTAGTGGGTAAAGTACTAAATCAGACAGACTGTTGGGTATGCTCTCAAGTACCTCAGGGCCATAGCAAATCAGGGCTAGTACCACTTCCTTTAACGATAAGGGAGGTACTTGAGTTAAGTGGTGGGAGGCCGGTGGACAAGAGGTTTAGTATCTCTAGTCCTCCTAGTTTAAAGCTCCACCAATACCATGTGGATAGGTCTTTAGTGTGCTATAACATTTCCAATCCCCGAAAGCCGGGAAATTGGGAAGTGTCATGGAATAACAAGACCATGACATTCTCACATAGAGCAGACGAATTGCCAACAGATACAGAGCTTATACGCTACATAGCCGGTAGTGGAAAATCTTTCCGATATAGGTATACCCTAGGAAGTAAGACCATGAAAATTGGAGAGGTATCACCAGGATACTGTGCACATATCGTACAAACTGATACGTGTATTAAACAGATGGGAGAATTAGGGCTAGGAAATTTTATATGGAAAATGTGTAATATGGTTATGTCCTACTCCGTCCCATATGTTCTCCCCGATGATACATATTTCATATGTGGGAGGAAGGCGTATAAGTGGCTTACCCCAAACTCAGAAGGATTATGTTATATTGGAAAAGTACTGCCTGAGGTAATGACTGTACAGCATACAAAAATGAAAGATATTCACCGTGTTGCCCAAGCTCCTTATACTCATACTCATTACGAACACATCGTTAAACGTCATCTAATAGAAAGAACAGAGCATCCGGCCTCTGACATGATCCATGAATCCACCGGGATTCAGGTTCTACTCGCGTTAGACATCACTCGCACCACCAGAGGAGTGTTGAATTATAAATACATATCAGCGCTTGCACATTTATTAGACAATATCACTGAAATGTATGACGACACTTTTAGGTATACCGGAAGGGAGCTTCAAGCTTATAAAACAGAACTGGTTTAGCATAGGATGGTTCTTAATTACCTCACAGCAGTAACAGGCGGATATTGTGTCACACTGGCAACGCAGTACGGCGTGAAATGCTGCACTTATATTACGAATAGCACCGAGGACCCGGTCGAGGTCATAGACCAAAAGATGGACGACATTCTCCAATTAAAGTGGGAATTCCGCAGGAGACACAATCTCACCCTTGCTGCTGTGGGTAATGAGCTGACCAGTTGGGTGTCATGGTTGAACCCGCGAAATTGGTTCTCTGGTTTAGGAGAATGGGCTCAAGGAGTCATAATGGATGTAGGGAAGTTTCTTCTATGTATCCTAGGTGTTGTCATATCGATTGGCTTGATATTTAGATGCGTTCAGGCTTTAACGAAGTGTAAACGAAGTACTAGGGTGATGAGTTTAAGGAGTGAGGACATTATAATTCCAATGGATTTGATTTATGACCCAACGATAGAGACAATGATGTGATGAAAATGCGATTCTGCGGTCCGTTTCTTTCACCTGTTTCTCGTTTTTTCTCCAAGGTAAAAAGACCCACTTGGAAGAGGAATTTTGCGATCCTGTATACAGACAACAGATGGATTAAAGAAGAAGTTTTGACAACCTTGTACACAGATAATTGATGAACTATGCCATAGACCCCCAGTTTCCCTAGAAATTTTAAATTTACGCTAGCCCAACACTTTTGTAAGTCTATGGACATTGACAAAGCTTTTTGCCCGCACTTTTTTGGCAAAAGCCCAAAGAAGACTGCATTCAACAGACACCAGACAAGACTTCATCCGACAAATGTTCATTAACCTGACATAGAATACCACTGCATTTACCATAATTGTTTCTTATCTTCATCTCTACAACCTTCAGGTAAAGCACACACATAGTCGATAGGGAATACCGGCACAGATATCAGCATTCACATATTCCCCTATTCATGTATCATCAACTAAAATGTGCTCCCCCATTTTGTTGCAACCAAAAGCCGAAAAGAGCTCGGTAAAGTTTGACAGCCCATCCACAGACCCTTAATACGGGATGAGAAGGAATTCAAATGTATACTTCGCAATACCTCGAAGCTTGATTTAAAACATGTACGGCATGATGATACATGACCCCCCAAAACATGGATTCATACACACATGCTTCTGCTATCTCACTAGGTCATACCCTTTTCCTACCTTCTCCTCTCCTCCCCTACCCAATCATAGAAATGTATTATACATGACATATATTTTTCTCTTTTTGAAATGTTTTAGAAAGTGGCAGTTATTGGTGACTGCCAAAGGGTGGACTGTCAAAGTCAGAAAAATATCATGATGCACACTGCCATATTTGCACCTCATATGTGTCCCCGCTGCGCATGCGTACGCTCTCCCGTGCGTGCGCATACTCGCTGTTATGTGCACCCGCAGGCGCACGGTATGCGCATTTACGGTAAGGTTTATGTGCGTCTAGCAGGCGACTCGTACATAACATATTTTAACTGTATAATGTATTTTGTAGATTATGGTCCCTTTGATAGAATCTGAGAGTTTAGTTAATGTAGCATGTTCATAGACAGAGAGATCCCTCTTTGTTTGATACGAAGGGTCAGACAAGGGTTATACAGTGGTGTTTAGTATCCATCGGAAGAGTATTTAATTAGCAATATTCCGGTGTTGGTTTGAAGCGGATTAATCGCTCGTGCGAATAGTTATGGACATAAGAAGTTTATGGACTTTTACTATTATTTGCACTTTATTATCCATGCGGCGGGAAACCTAGTTTTCCACCCACCTGAGCAGTTGGAAATAGTCACAGCCCACCTGTATGAATCAACCTATGACCTTTTGTTATAATGCGGAGACGAATTCCTGTGTCCAATGAACAATGAGATTATAGGGACCATTGTGCAGTATTATGTGTAGGGTATAAAAGGACAAGCCGACCTGATCCAGCTCTCTATTCTCTTCAACGGTTCTCATTGCTGATAATCGGGAGCTGGATATCCAGAGGCGCATGCGATTGTTTCCCTTGAGCGTAAGTTTTCTCCGCAATCATATTGTCTTTCTTGTTATTGTGAGCCATATATCTCTCTCTCTCTCTCTCTCTTCTTTTTCTCTCTCGTTTCTCTTATATTGTTATTGTACTGCTATTGTATTTCATGTGTAGTTATCTGGTTAGGTAGTCTATGTTATATTGGTAGTGTATGACTTGTATTGTTTTATTCTTTTTGAACGTTCATTCATTTCCTTAAAAGGCGTTGGACCCTTAGACCGGTATTGTGTGTGTTCATTATATTGCAGTGGGTAATAGGAGCGTCTCTATCGCTCAAAAAGCTTTAGTGTAAACCATCTTACACTGTGTTGCATTTTCGCCTTATCACTGCACAAGGGTTTATTGCATAAATACATTGTTTATGGTATAGTTATAAAGGTTTAACATTGTGAGCGTCTGCGCCGCTGGTGATCTCCTCGTGGTCCCGAGCGTCCGCTACACTAATAGCGAATCATTACGTTAGTCGGCAGCCAATAGCGTGCCTGCCTGTGATCTCTTGGCCGTAAGCGAACGTAACGCTCGAGCGTCTCGACTACGGCTAAGCGATTGTTACGCAACGTGCGTACCCTTACGGTATACCAAACGCCAATAGCGTACTTTGTTCATTGACCTCTTAAAGGGTTTTAAGTAAGATAAATAGTCAGCTTTATCAGCCCCTACTGGACCCTCACTGGACCCCTCCATCAGACATGTGCCCGGGTAATATGTACCCTCCCCTCCCTCTCTCTGCACCACTGGTGACAGAGTCCTGTTTTACTCTCTCTGCTGCAAAACTGTCTGTCTCAGGCAGGCTCAGCTGTGTCCTCTGCTCCAGCGGCAGCTCCGAGTCCTCCTGGCATGTCTGCAGTGGCAGGGCAGATATAAATTGAGACTGAGCGCGGGCGATAGGACAGCGCAGGGCTGTGTGACATCAGCACACCACATCGCGAGGCGGTCGGAGGCGGAGCGTGACGTCAGGTGGACTGTGCAGCCACAAGACTGTGAGTCTGACTGGGCAGCGGGCGCAGCGGGAGGAGTTGTGGAGGAAGAACAGTGACAGCATATCAATGAGCAGCGCAGCATCCTGGGCTCATGCACGCTGTAGTAGCAGGTGTGACGTGGGGGGGGGGGGGTGCCGGCCATTAGGGGGTGCCTGTGAGCACCAGGTAACCCACCTGCGCACGCCTATGCACACTACAAGATTCCAATTATTTTCAACAGCTCTAAATATCTTATTAATTTATCAGGTTAATCACTTGGATTTAATTAAAAAAACTGGAATAGCAAGATAGCTTTTTGATATTTAGGTTTTAATTGAATGATTCACGTAAACAATTTGATAATTATATGCAGATGAGTATAATAATGCAATGTATTAGGAACACCTAATTGTCCCAACTAGAAACAATTTCTGAAACTTCTCTGCAACCAAACATAGCTGACAAGAGAGAACAGGAGACCGGCGTAAGGTAAGCTGCCTGTTGATCGTTCTTAAACTGATTTTTAAGCCTAGACCTCTGCACTACTAGATGTCTTGGGATAGGCATTGCGTCTAATGAGAGGGGAGGGGCTTGTTCAAAATAAAGTCACAATCCGGAGTTTGCAAATTCCATATGCTGAATGCATTCCGGAGCTGCAGTCATCTATGCTGTGTATGTATGTGAAGGGATTGGTACACAAACTTCCCATGCAGTCATATGCTGCAGATTTATATTTGAGGGGTGGAATGTTGCCATGTTCGATAGCAAGTACAGCCTTACTCAACAAGATTGCCCTTGTGCACAAATACTGTGTACTCCATGACCATATAATATATGGGTAATCATGGAGGAAAGCAGTTTCAGATGTAGATCTTAGTCAGCCAATCAGATCATTGTCATTATCACCAGTGTTTATTTGCAGATACAGCACCTGCAATTGATCTAGCTACTGGCAGACATACTGTATGGGCATCTGTAAGTAAGTCATTATGCAAACACGACCTTATTGTATTTATAATAGATCTCCTCTTTCCTCCCCCATGCCACATCTCCAGAAACTGACAGGCACACATGTCACAATCCAGCAAATCTGCTTTAATAACTTATCTTTCTGGGAGCACAAGGCGATGATATACAGTAGATGGCATTTTTCTATGGCTCTTCCTATCCAGGTTCCAACTCCAAACAGGAGAACCCCCCTCATTATTAAAAGAACTCATCTGGGGAAGTTTAATATTAATTGAAATAGATCATTTACATATATAAATGAATGTACATATCCAGGGGGAATGTATTTATACAGTATAGTTTTTCTCTCCAAGAGAAAGTTTTTTTTTTTAGTTAAGCACAAAATTTCAAATTAAATTTGCTTGGAATTCCCTTTCAGTACGAACATTTTCCAATTAACCCATTTCAACCCATTTAATCAAATTTTTAGTAATGTTTGAAATTGTTTCACAGTGGTTCTAAAGTTGAAAAAAATTCTTTTACATTCTAGCACTTTATAAAGACTAAAAACATTTGAGAAATTAGGGGCCATACATCTGTGGCCCAATTCCCTGTTCTGACTATCTAATCTGCCTATTACTAATCAGCGTTCCGTCAGGAAATCTTTAAAAAAAAAATAATGTTAAACGTTCCTGACTCGCCGATCCTGATCCTATTTTGGTTGGAATAGTCTAATTGAGTATTTCCAGCAAATTGGATTTCCCCAATCCACTGACCAAGGCATCTGTTGAACAGGGAATTGTCCCAATACCTACCTGATGTATGGACCTCTTAAGTTACTACAAGTGAACAGTGTAAAACTCAAATGACTATAAATTGTGTGATATTTTAATATTGTGAAATTTCAGCTCAAAACAAAGTAATAAATCAAACAAATGTAGAAAAATAAAATGAGTAACAATATGAACTGTCTTCAGCAGTCAGAAAGAGCACTTGTTTGTAGTTTATTTTCTAAATGGAACTGCGAACTGCAGATGTGATGTACTGTAACACTACATTGAGAGTTCATGGATGAAGTAAGAGTTTTCAATCCAATATGACTACCTTGAATAGTTGGAGCATCTTTAATTCATACCTCAGTATTACCTGGCAACATTCTCTTTATTGTAGTCTTACTACATTCTGAATAAAACCAATTGACTTTTTGGGGTGTAATAACAAAAAATCACCTGTCGGAGATAGCAAAGCAGAACAGTTTTCTGTTACAGGTTGAGAGATAAACTGGAGAAGTTGCCCAAAGTAACCAATCAGCTAATACCTGTCATTTATGTGACACAATCTTTGACATGGCAGTTAGGAGCTGATTGGATGCTTTGGGAAACTACTCCATTTTACCTCTCTTGATACATCTTCCCATTAGACAAAATTAAGAACTCTGCCACGTTATATAAATACATAGCTAAAAACAGAAACAATGTAGATAGAAAAAGCACTTGTTGGAGAACTTGTATTAGTCAGGTCATCTTAAAATCAACTAAATATTATAGATAAGCAGAAACATGGAGGCCAATGTCTACACAAATTGGTCACGCTACTCGACTGTAAACTGGATGGGCAGGCATGGAGAAAAGCCAATCTGCATATTTTCAGGTTGCACTTCATTGTCTTCCTGTAGCCTCACTATGGGGTGTATTTACTAAGCCTTGGATGGAGATGAAGTGGACGGAGATAAAGTACCAGCCAACCAGCTCTTAATTGTAATTTTTCAAACCCAGACTGTGATATGGTAGTTAGGAGCTGATTGGCTGGAACTTTATTTCCATCCACTTTATCTCCATCCAATACTTAGTAAATAGACCCCTATGTAACTCCATTTATCTATTAACGTGAAGCATCTGTCTTACCTGTCCCGGGAAGCACGGCCAACAATAGCAGGAACCAAGTCAATGGAATAAAATGTAATGTCCCCATGGTTTGTGTTCCGTGTAAGTCCTTCTGTCCTGATAAATATCCAATGGGAGCATCAACAGGACAAATGCTAAATGGATGAATTCTGCAGGGGTTTTATCTGAGTGTGATGTAGACAAGGGACAACCCATGGATGACTCTTCTCAGTGTATATTCATAGACATTTCCATTTATTCTACTAAAACAATTAGCTTAAATACTCATAATTCATGGTCAATGAGCTGTGACACATGATGTAAACATGATACTGAATGACTGGTGACTGCAGGAACTTTTGCCTGTACCTATAAATGGAGAAGCGTTCTGGGTATTGACAATAGAACAGGATGTTTTGCCCATCTTAAAGGAAATTGTCTATTAACAACAAATGTTTGCTGGAATTGAAACCTGTTAATAATTTTACTTATTCTATGTACTGACCAACTAATTATTTTTCTGTGATACAAATTATGTATTTATTTAGAGAGCAATATTGAGACCCTCTAGTAGTGTATTATACTAACATGTGAATCTAATTTAGGACTCAGGGCAGGACAGATAGGGCAATAGGGCTGGAGTGCACAAGCAGTCACAAAGCCCACTGGGCTAAGAGTCGCCCTGGGTTTAAGTATATTTCCATATAATTAACATCTTGATTTCATATGATTTAGGCAATTAGAATTATTATTTGTTAGATTTATTGATTTCAGATTCTAAATGCATTAACTGTTGTAGCACTCCGATTATGAAATCACAATCAAATGTCAAGCAGGTTACACACTACTGTGTTGTTATTATTATTATTATTATTATTATTATTATTATTATTATTATCCTTTATTTATATGTATGTCTCGATAAAGCAAAAAGTATAATGTTTATTTCAAAAATGGTTGCTAAAAATATACTGTAATATAACAAACGTTATAATGTGAATTATCTGTTATTAAAGCAGATCTAGTCTTATCGGTGATTCGTTAAAGCTTTGAGTGCCGCATCTTCATTCTATTTAATATATATATATATATATATATAGCATGATTGTGGCAGCACTCCTCACATAAATTGTTTACTTGCCTGGTGCCCTCCTAGGTACCTCAATGGCTGTAAGGTCCAATATAGCAAACGGACGGGCGGCACTCAAAAAAAATGACAGGCAACGAGCAGGGTGTAGTAATAAAGATGTGTATTAAAACATCACAAAATACAAACTGTGACCGACGTTTCGGGGCCCGTAGCCCCTTTTTCAAGGTGTACATTCCACTACTCGTTTTTTACTGCTATTTCTGCCCTAGCACTATATGTATTAGAACTTTAGACTGCTGCCATTAGCTTCTGTTTTTTATACACAATTGTGGTTCCCACTGTTTACAGGAAGTGATGTCACACTCCCTGGCCCATGTGACCCCTGTATGTCTGTTATTTAAACCCTGCTTTGCTCTCAGTCCACATCCCCTTGATGAAGTCCTGTGCTATAGGACGAAACGCGTTGAGACTGGAACTTGCTGCTTAACCCTGAACCTCCCAGAGTGGACAGATAAGCTGATTTTACTTGTTTTTCCTGTACGTTTGCTACCTGCATTTGCTTCAGGATTTTACTCCTATTTGCCATACTTTTGTTATTAGATCAGGAGTTGCTGTTTTATCCTTCTTTCCCTGAGTGGACAGATAAGCTGTTTTTATATAATTATCTTGTACGTTTGCTACCTACATTCGCTTCAGGACTGCTATTAAATTGTTTTTTATTTAAGTATTATATTATCTCATTCAATGTCTGGGACCAGCAAGGTTCCTAATTGAGAAATATCTGGTTTATGTAGTACACACTATGTTTCTTTTTCTTTTTTAATTTACATGCATCAAAGTGTCATCAGAATTGAAGACGTTTAGAGAGATAAGTTGTTCTCTGAAATATTTATATTATTTCACGTCTCACATGGTGAATTATCACGCATTTAACCATTTGTATGCTAAAAACACCAGTAGGCGCTCTTGTGCACTTCATTTTGTATATATATATATATATAATATATATATACTGTATTTATTTCATAAGTGTGGCCCTTGTGTACTTTACTGTGTGTTTGTTCGTTGTTCATATTTTTTCCTCAACACCTTGCAGAGTGATGCATCTTCATTTATATATATATATATATATATATATATATATATACATATAATAAACAAAGAGACAGCGGCACTCCCAAAGGAATTTTTAAATGGTATTTAGTGAATCTTCAATAACTGCAAATGAGGCACGTGCTGATTCATTCACCGATATTTCAGGGCCAGACCAGCCCAATTATCAAGGTGACAGCATGACAGTGAAAAAAGTAATAACATATATATATATATATATATATATATATATTAAACATAATTTGTCAAGTTTAAAATATAAAATTAAAGATCAGCAACCTGAAAATATCCGTGGTGGTAGCAGAAATAAATTTCTGTTACAGCGTGAGGCAAGATGGATTCATCGCCTCAACACAATAGCTCCAGGTGGCCTTAATGAACAACTGTCATTGAATTGCTTCTCCTGATGTCTCTGTGAATGGCTTTCCTGATTCATATGTTGTTATTGTGTATTAACAGATGTATATATACCTTTAGAGGCCATTACTATGAGTATATGTTTAATACCGATGCATCGATTGTACCGTTTGATGAAATTGACATATACATCACATGTGCTGTATTGTTAAGTAATGTTATCACTGTTTGTTTATCTCCAAGGTAACCGTCACGCAGCGGGGGACGCGAGCGCGTTACACAGGTGCTGTGCAATGACGTCATCCATCCCCGCTAGCGGACCGGGCCGAGGGGATGCGGCACGCAAGGTTTTGGTGGGGTATAAGGTATGTAAATGTATTATTTATGTTGGTCTGACGAAAGTTAATACATAACTGAAACGTTACCTTAACTAGAGCGCAGTCTCTGTGATTCTTTCTACTTGTCAAGTCCTCTTTGAGTGCCACCCATTCGCATTGGATATATATATATATATATATATATATATATATATGTATACAGGTAATTTTTTTTATTATTTTAGGACTGATTTTAGCCTGTTCCTTACAGGATACCCTAATAAGGTCCTTTATCTACACTTGAACTCCAGGTTAGGCCAGCCACTTGATGGGGGGGGTTTACACCACACCTTTATTCACACCTTAATACTTCAATTATATGGGTATATATTTTGACTATAACCACCTGTTCATCTTTTCTGTTCCATTCTTGTATGTTACCAAAACTTAAATTGGTCCAAAATAGTAATCACATCTGGTTTCAGATATTTCCTATCTTGAAATTCTTTGTAAATCCGTTTGTGATAACTTCATTGAGTACACCTGTATGTGATTCTAACTTGGTATGTACCAACCTTCAAGTCCCTTACTGTGGCACTGTTTGTCTATATTTATTATGTGTCAGTAAGTGCTTTATTTACCACCTAGATTTACCCCTGAAGAAGTCCTACTGATGAAACGCGTCGGTTATTTTATGAATATCATCTGTGTCATCAATTCTGAGGCCTAGTGACGATCACGAGACACAAATTGAGAATACTCAAATGTATTAGTGAGAACAGATGATTTTATGTTTTTGCTGTATACGTATGTCATTTTTTTCTCTACAATCTGCATTGTTTTTACATGATCTGGAATATGCCAAACTTTTAATTAATGAAATCTGTTATTTTCAGGATTACTGTATGATTTATTATGCATTAGGTGGTATATTTGAAATTAAGTAGGAGAATGTATTAGTGCCCTCAGATCTTGTTCTTCTATATACTTTATATATTTAATTAATGTTGCCTTGTGTACTTTACTCCGTGTTTGTTCTTTGTTCATATTTTTTTCTCAGTACCCTGCGGGACCGGGCACCTTTTATTGGGATTTATGAATTTTTACACACATATAAAAAGATATAATTGGTTTAGCTTGTTTGCCCAGTACTTCCATTCTAATTTACTCTTACAGGATATGTTAATAAGTACTTTTTAAGCTGTTGTTGCCGCTTTGATGATAAATTTGGAGAAAAGTTGGCAGGAGATACCATAATTACATCTGTGCCAGTCTGTGGTGTGGACAGTCTTCTTTCTCTTTTATTTGCTATTATATAATAGAGTGGTTCTCTCTATTCTCAGTGCCTATATTCCGAAACTTGCAGCACCAGATATAACTTCTAATAATGTCACATACAGTGTATAGAAAGCGGCTTGTGCTTTCATTTCATTCATCATTTAGCCTGCCACCTTCTTATATCTAATATCTTTGGTTAAGCCTGAAAGACGATCACTTTGCTGCATGAACCTGGTATTTTTCTATATGCGTTTTTGGCATTCTGTAAATCAGTAGTCAACATGTAATGAAATAAATATATAATTATGGTTTTATCCTGCGCTCACCTTCCTTGGGTATTGGTTGTGGCAGCAAAATTGCAGATGAGGCTGAACCCCCAACCTCACAATACAATGACAAAAAGGAGTTTTGCAACTGCGCCTGGAAAGTATATGAGTTTGCAATGTTTAGTAATATACTTGTTTTATTAACTAATCAAGATAAGCTATATAATGTAAATGCAAACAAATTTGCTGACTCTTATTGATATGAAAAATAAGTAAGAAAAAGAAAAGAGGAAGAAAAAAATGCAAGAAGAAAATTATTGATTGATGCAGAGAAGATAAACAACGATATTGAAAAAACTTATAAAAATAAAAACAAGCAAAGACATAAAAAAAAAAAGGGGGGCCTTTGTAGATACTTTGTATATGCGTGCATACACAAAATATCATGGGGTCAAATGTAATGTCCAAGTGTTATGCTTGAAAGGAACGTGGCGTCCCACTTCCTTATTAACGCACTTGATGTTTGATAAATTGTCTGTTACTGTATTCCTTCACACAGTCCTGATTGGATGTATGTTCCAAGGTGAATTAACGTTCCTCTGTGTTAAAAATAAGTCTATTGCAAGTAGTGATAGTGGGCAAATGTCCTTTATGGGATTCTTTGGTCCAGCGGCGTTAAGGTGAAAAGGGGGCACCCCCGGTGGGTGAACGGGGGGAATCTCAGAGGGATTGGTAATAATTGGCTCCGGACTGGCCGCTGTCTGACCTCCGTCTGGAATGGTGGAAAAACGCCTGTTTATACAGACGCCGTCCACCAGCCTGATAGGAGGGACGCGATCCTGTCTCTGAAGGGGAAAGTAACACCGGCTTAGAGACCCGAACGGGACTGTCCGCCGTGCACTCCCCCCTTTTTACAGAGCTTTTACCTGAGTCTCCTGTGATCGTATCCAGACACCCGTCTCCACTCGGCTTCACCTTGCGTCCTCCGTCTCCTGGTGCTGAATCTGCTTCCTGGTTGTCAGGACTTGCGGTCACGTGACTCCGAGCTCCGTTCTGGTCTCTGTGCGCCTCCGGAGTCACCTGCACGCCAGAGGTGCTGGGCTGTGTGAAGTGGATAATACAGCTATCAAGTTGAAGAGTATTGTGTTGTTCACTGGATCTGTATTGCTCCTACGCGTATCGACCCATGTGGGTCTTCGTCAGGAAGCTGTGGCCTCAATTTCTGGCCCTCCTCCATAACATCCTCAGTTGTGTTGCCGGCGGCGGATTGCTACTCAGCCTGGAACAGTGCTGTCTCCCATGGCTGCCACTATTCCTGACACCCTAGGATTGGGGCTCTGTCCCCGCGACTAGGCTTGCCCGCCATCTTGGATGGCTTCATTGAGATGGGACTGCACGCAGGTGAGATGTCTCTTCTTACCAAGGACCCCACACTCTACTAATAAAGAGGTGAACAGTAGCGGGAATTGGGTCCCCTTCTATGCTGGTGGTAGCATGTTCTGTGTCCTAACACACAGTAGTGTAGCCTGCCAAATACAGGGAGCAGAAATTAACCCCCTAGAGCTCCAGACTGGCGTTTCTGACCCACCTCTCCCATCTCCTCTGTAAGGCTGCCTGAGGCTCCCAATATATCAGTTTGGCCCCCTCTATGCAGTACATCCCAAGTTGTAAAATTAGCGGCCCAATAAGACACACCAGACCTCCCTGCAGGTCATGACCCATTAACTCCACGGCTGTCTCTGGAGGCAATACAGGTGTCAGCTGGACCACACATTGAGCAGTCCAACAGAACCTGCTACATACTGCTCCAGTCTTCTACATTTGGCCCGCCTGCCTAGTGATTACCTGCTGCTGTTGACAGCTCCATTGTGGCCTGCTGTTTTTGCCTGTTGTGTCCTAATTTCTGCTTCCTAACCGCATAGACCTCCTCCTAATTACCCCTTTTGTGAGGAATTCTTTACCTCTTGGTGCCAACATCACCTGTAATAACTTTCTAAATCTGCCTCCTTACCCCTCTTGGCCTTGAGCTACACCAGCGGAGCAAATCCCCCCTTTATTTTTGTGTTACTTTCCCCTGCTCCCTGCCTCTCCATAAGATTTCTAAGGGAGGCAATAAATCCTCAGGTGGTGATCTCGCTCCGTTTCTCTCTAAACATCATACACTGGCCGGAGCAAGTTCTGATACAAATGGACATTCCCGTGACCGCTTCATCTCTTGCTCCAACAAGAATCTGAGGACGATGACCTTGCACCTATAACCCGTTGGGACATTCTCTTATCAAAGAGGTTAAGGATGTGAAAACCACCGTGCAAGCTCTTCACTCCTTGAAATCAATATTGCAGAAAATGGTGGTAGGACTGACCAGCTTGAGAAATGGGTGGATGAAGTGATGACAATCCATAGATACTGACATTGGTAAGCTCCGACAGGATGTCTCCCAACTACTAGAAGACTATAAAGACCAAGACAAAAGAGCACAGAAAAACAACTTGAGAATTTGGGGAATCCCCAAAGAAGTTGAGCTCTATTTTAAATGCCTCTTTGCTCACCTATCACCTGAGACTCCAGAAGACTATATCCTCCAGGATCATGCTCACCAAGCCCTGCGTCCTCATTTCCAACATCATCTCAACCCAGGGAGGTCATCATCAGGGTATATGGGCATTAGGTTCACACCACTTAGGTCAACAATCATTAGGTCAACCACTATAGGTTGACATGCATTAGGTCGAAAGGATCACTAAGTCAACATGGTCATTAGGTCGACATGTACTAGGTCGACAGGTCAAAAGGTCAACTTGAGTTTTTCACATTTTTTTCTTCAATTTTTTAACTTTTTCATACTTTACGATCCACGTGGACTACAACTTGGAACAGTAACCTGTGCTGAGCGCAGCAAGCCACCTTGCCCGAAGCATGGCAAGTGAAGCGAGCAATCGAAGGGGACATGGTGCACTAATTGGGGTTCCCCATCACATTATGAAGAAAACGACACCAAAAAAGTACAAAAACTCATGTCGACCTTTTGAACTGTCGACCTAGTACATGTCGACCTAATGGCCATGTCAACTTAGTGATCCTGTCAACCTAATGCATGTTGACCTATAGTGGTCAACCTAATGACTGTCGACCTAAGTTGTGTCGACCCAACGACCCATACCCATCCTCAGAATGCACTACTTCTTAGTTGTGTCTCCTGTCGCTGTGCCCCCTGTAGTTGTGCCTTCTGCTGCTGTGCCCACAGTAGTTGTGTCCCCTGTCGCTGTCAAACACACACACAGAAGAAAAAAACAATAGTTACCACTGCCCCGCTCCTGCTTCCCGACCGCTGCTGCTGCTCCGTCTGGCCGCCGCGGCTTCTCTCTATGGGAGAGACGTCATGACGGTTCTCCCATAGCAGCGCCGCACAGACACTAGAGGTCAATAATGACCTCTAGTGTCTGTCACTGGAGCCGGCTGCAGTGGATGCCCACACAGCCCACAGCATGTGCTGCAGGCGGGGTGTGGGTAGGAGGTGGTGCCTGCGGGGTGAATGTGGCCGCGCCCCCAGGCCGCAGCATCCTGGGCACAGGCACTGCTTGCCCACACCAAGAACCGCTCCTGACTAGATGGTCTCTATAAATGTACAGTTTCCAATGGCATCTGGAGTTTCTGTAAACCTTATAATGCTACACACACTACTCCAGGGCTGGACTGGCCATCTGGCACTTCTGGCATATGGTCCGGTCCCTCAGAGAGCCGGGAAGGCTGCGTGCAGTGCAGCCAGCTGTCTGGGTCAGCCACCCCCAACGGTCTCCATGGAAATGGGGGCTTGCCGCGCGTCCACGCCCCTGGACTCACAGCGCATCCCAGCAAGCATTGCCATGGTGATGGGGGGCGTGCCACGAGACCACACCACCATGACTCGCCACACGCCACCATACAATGTTATGGCGCGCCCCCCGTGATGTACGCGCAGTTCCTGTGACGAGCGCGCATGCCTTCAGCGCGTGCACGTGTTCACGACTGCCCGGGACGAAATGGAGGTCCAGTCCGTCACTGTGCTGCTCCGTGCAAAAAGTCACTACAATATGTCAAGTTGCTCTCAGAGCCCAGAATTAAACACTGGTTGAAACTCTTGATCCTTATCAATGTTATCTATATTATAACAGGCTAGTCACCAATAAAAGTCTACAGCATGACATGAAGTAAGATCCTTCACTTATTCTCCACCAATAGTCAGGGTGAGCACTGTATCAACTCAGTTCGGGTATGTGTGTTACACGTCAGTATGGGGAGATTATACTCTACTACAGAGGGTATTTGGCTTACGTGACTCCTGGAGTTACTCGAGTGCCGGGTCTTATGGCAGTTCTACTCCACCTCTGGATCAGATCACTGACATTCCCATTATCTGTCCTCTCAGTAACAGCCTGATTCCCACACACTGCAGCAGTCCAACAGGGATCATGTGGTCTGGGAGAAGGGATTGGTCAGGTTCCTCCCCAAACTTCGTAACTGCGCCATTTTTATATGGGTGTGATCCTCTGTACAGAGTCCCTCACAAATGCTGCTGTTCCTCTCTGCAAGCAGCTTTCTTGAAGCTCAATCTCAACCTCCTCACTCTCTCTCACAGCATGCTCCAAGTGCTCCCTCAGGCTCCTCCCCAAACAGCCTCTCCTTTTGGGGGTTTTTCCATCTCTCTCTGAGCACATGTTGCTTCTAGTTGTTAGCTTCTGGGTCCTAAAGTCCTTCCCCTTTCACAGCTCCTGTAAGTCACATAGTAACATAGTATCTGAGGTTGAAAAAAGACAATTGTTCATCGAGTTCAACCTATTAGTGGTCTCCTATGCATGATGATTTGTCTAAAATTTTGACTGATGCTGATGTCTGCCGTTGCATTTTATCGCTTTTTATAGTAACTATAGTGCGTGACTATGCACCATAACCCTGGATATCTTTATCCATTAGGAATTTATCTAACCCATTCTTAAAGGTGTTGACAGAGTCCGCCATTACAACTCCCTCAGGCAGGGAATTCCAAACCCGTATTGTCCTTACCGTGAAAAAGCCTTTACGACGTATTGTGCGGAATCTCCTCTCCTCTAACCTGAGCGAGTGTCCACGAGTCCTATGTGTTGATCTGGCCAAAAACAGGTCCCACACAAGCTCTGTATATTGTTCCCTTATATATTTGTAGATGTTGATCATATCCCCTCTTAGTCTCCTCTTTTCCAATGTAAACATGCCTAGTTTTTCAAGCCTTTCCTTGTATTCCATCGTCTCCATGCCCTTAATTAGTTTGGTCACCCTCCTCTGAACCTTTTCTAGCTCCAGGATATCCTTTTTGTAGTACGGTGCCCAGAATTGTACACAGTATTCAAGATGTGGTCTCACTAATGATTTATATAACGGAAGTATAACACCCTCGTCCCTTGCATCAATTCCCCATTTTATGCATGCTAGTATCTTATTAGCCTTCTTTGCTGCCATCCTACTTTGGGAACTGCTGCTTAGTTTGCTATCTATGTGAATCCCTAAGTCTTTTTTCAGTACAGTATCCCCTAATTTTACCCCATTCAGTATGTAGGTGTTATTTTTGTTCTTGCTACCACAGTGCATTACCCTACACTTGTCTGTGTTGAAGCACATTTTCCATTTAGCTGCCCATGCTTCTAATTTAACTAAGTCATTCTGAAGAGACTCAGCATCCTCCTCTGTATGTATAGCCTTACACAATTTGGTATCATCTGCAAATATTGACACCATGCTCTCTAGACCTTCTGTTAGGTCGTTAATGAAAATGTTGAACAATAGCGGTCCTAATACCAAGCCTTGCGGCACACCACTTAACACTTCAGTCCAATTTGAAAGAGATCCATTAACCACAACGCGCTGTTCTCTATTATCTAACCAATTCTTGACCCAAGTGCATACAGTGCTTCCTAACCCTATTTCTTGTAGCGTGTAGATAAGTCGCATGTGGGGTACTGTGTCGAAAGCTTTGGCAAAGTATAAAAAAGATTACATCCACCTCTTTACCCTGATCGAGGTTTGTAATTACTGTTTCATAAAAACCAAGTAAGTTGGTTTGACAGGATCTGTCCTTCACGAATCCATGTTGATTCCTTTTAATGATTTTATTGGCTTCAAGGAACTTCTGAATACTATCCCTTAGAATACCTTCCAGTACTTTCCCCACTATAGATGTAAGACAAACTGGTCTCTAGTTACCCGGTTCAGCTTTACTTCCCTTTTTGAATATAGGCACTACTTCAGCTATACGCCATTCTTTGGGATCCATACCTGATACAGTATAACTGAATCCTTAAAGATCAAAAATACCGGTTTTGCCAGTTCAGAGTGAAGCTCCATAAGAACCCTTGGGTGAATTCTATCGGGCCCTGGTGACTTTAACCTTTAAATGTTTTAATCAGTCACAGACTACCTCCTCACTTAAATAAGTACCTATCAGTGGGATATTCTCATTATTGAGATTGTGTGTTAGTCCCTGAATTGGGTCCTCTCTAGTAAATACTATTGAAAAAAAAATCATTAAGTTTGTCCGCAATCATTATAATTTTTGATTATGACTCCCGACTTGTCTTTTACAGGGCCTATACTCTCCTTTTTTAGTCCCTGGAGAGTTTATTTTTCAGGGGTGCCACAAAGGTGCTGCAGTTTGGAAACTAGTATTCACAGCAGATACTGGAGACCCCAGGAGCCTTGCAAATGATCATCGCAGATTGGCAGCCGCCAAAGACCCCTTGCCAGAGGACCCGACGGACCCACAGCAGCAACCACAGTGACACTGGTGAGTGTTTAGGATGCCGATGCTGGTCGCGCGTCCTGACACCCCCCCCCCCCACACACACACACACACACACGCACACACACGCACACACACACTCATTGCATAACTCTCACCCAGAATTATGCTGCAAACTGTAACCTGATGCATTTCATGCCTGCAACCACACTGCCAAAAAACGTGGCATTGCAAGTTTATTTGCTCGTCACCTTACATTTGAACCTATTGATATCCATGCTGATAAAAAGGGCCATTTCCTCATATTAGTAGGGAAATTAAATAATAAACTATGTAAACTATTTACATTCGTTAATGTTTATGCTCCTAACCAGTGACAAAATCTATTTTATTTTCCTAAGATTCACTTCTTACCAGATTTCGACAGGGGTAACTAATTGTTGCTGGAGGCTTCAACTTGGTTCTAAATCCCACTCTGGACTGTTCTACCCTTGCAGCCTCGCCCTCTTCTGCATCGAACTCCCCACTTTCCAAGACTCCCCACTTTCCAAGACTCTCCTCCACCTCATGAAATCCCAGCTTCTTTATGATTCCTGGAGACTTTTCACTTATTAATTTCTTAACACTATTTCTCTATTTTAATTGCATTTCATTTTTGTATCACTTTCTCTATAGCTTCGGCTTCCTAAATACTACTTTATTAACACTATAGTTTTTTCACTGGTATGCTACGCTGGGCTTTCTGGCTTATGCTGGAGTTTTGGGGTGCCACACCCTGCACCTAGATATAGCGCTAGGGACCCCAAATATACAGAGACGCCTTGATGTGGCTTTGGGGCTTATTCACACATTTGCGCAAATATGTGTAACGAAGATCTCTGAATTCTATTATCATGTGGGATTTATATCTGGTTACGGTTATCATTCAGGGTGCTGATGGAAACCAATTGCCCTTTTTTCTTGCTCAGAAATACCCCTCCCTTTCGAGCACCTGAATGATATCACTAAGCTAATTGAGCATCTACCAATATATATGTTTGATTCCTGGAGAGTAAAGGAGCCTTCTGCTCACGATTATACATTCTGTTCTTCGACGCATAACTCATTTTTGCACATCGATATGATGCTGCTCAGCCACGAACTTTCTTTGAATATTTAATTGGAACTCATTCACCCACTTATTTGGTCAGATCATGCCCCTATATCTTCTGACATTTCAGGCCTGCATACTCACTTGCCTTATGATGCATCTCAATGACTCCTTGTTGCACAATCCTGAAACAATGTCCTATCTTCAAACCCAGCTATCAAACTATTTTACTTTAAACAATTCCCCAGATGTCTCTGGATCCAATCTTTGGTTGGTTCATAAAGCGGTCTTATGAGAACATTTCATTAGTATGACTTCCAGGAACAAAAAGGAAACTCTCAACCAGATTAATAAGCTAAACTCAACAATTTAGAATTTGGAACACAAATCTTCTTCTGACCTTACTGCTTTCTGCTACCTTCTTCTTTCCAGACAAGTGGCTATACGTCTCAAATGGCTCTGCCAGTCCTTTTATGAATAAGGAGACAAAGCTGAGAGACTTCTAGCATCACGTCTTCATTCTACCAAGGCTCGCAATACATCATATTGAGACATGATTCCCATGGTCAGTTACTCCACGACCCCACAGCTATTAGAACTGCCTTTCAAGGTTATTACACTGACCTTTATAATCTATCGCCTCCCGCCACCGCCCAAACATCCTCACCCCACTCTGATCTGTTTCTTATTTTCTTGACAACTCCAACCTCCCAAAATTATCTCAATCAGCTCTGGAACTTCTTAATGCTGACATTTTTATAGAAGGAACTGACCAGACTATAAATGTTGAAAAGCAGGGCAAATCCCCTGGATTTAAGGCAGCCTGTTATAAAAATTTCTCAGACTTGCTGCTCCCTCATCTACACATTATTTTTAACAAGGTTCTCAATGGCAATTCTTTCCCTCCTGAGATGTTGGAAGCCAGGATAGTGGTAATTCCAAAAGAGGGTTAATTTCATCTTATTTGTACCAACTATAGTCCAATATCTCTCTTAATTCTAGATTTAAAGTTGTTTGCTAAAATTCTTGCAACCCGTTTAAACCCCTTTCTCCTTTCTCTGGCCCATTACGACCAAGTAGGGTTTATCCCAGGCCACCAGGTGAGGGCAATACATAATGTGCCATTGATCTTATCCATGTCACTCCAAGAAATCCCCTACTATCTTTCTCTCCTTAGATGCTGAAAAGGTGTTTGATAGGATCTCCTAGAGTTTTCTGTAAGTTGCCTTGGAGGCTTATGGCATGTCTGGTGACTATCTCACTGGTCTTCTGGCACTGTACTTTGCTCCCTTGGACACAATTCTGATTAATGGTCTTCCATCTGCCCCAATATACATTCATAATGGTACGAGGCAGGGTTGCCTCTTATCCCTTCTGGTATTTAGCCTTATAATTGAACAACTAGCTTCTCAACTTAGATCCCATCCTGACATACATGGTATACAGGTGGGTGCAACTAGTTTCAAGATCTCCCTCTTTGCAGGTGATATCCTACTATCTCTGACCCAACCAATGATTTCCTTCCTAACCTTTTTACTTTCCTTCACTCCTACTGTATTGTCTCTGGCTATAAGATTATAGATTAACTACTCTAAATCAGAACTCATGCTGCTCTGCGTTCCCCATGGAGATGCTGAAATCTTCAGGACTAGTTTTAACTTTAAATGGCAGCCCAAGAAGATCAAATACGCGGGGACCTACCTAACTTCTTGTTGACTCTCACTTTCGGGAAAACTTCCCACCTCTTTTTTCTAGAATGCAGACCAATCTAGCGACATGGAATCAACTTATTATCCCATGGTTGGGAAGGATCATAGCTGTCAAGATGAATGTCCTAAATGGCTCTATCTTTTTCAGACAGTCTCTGTAGCTGTTCCCGCCATTTTTCTCAGGAACATTCAAAGGCTCTTATTCTTTTCATTTTGAATCATAGCCCCTACGAATTGCTGCTAAGAGTCTTGGGAGATCAGTTCCGTGTGGTGGTCGGGGTCTACCTGATGTCAAGCTCTATTATTTGGCTTCCTACATCTCTCATATTTTCGCTTCTTATTCTCCTCTGGGCTCTACTTCCTGGCTCAATATTGAATTGGCCTTTGTTAGACTCCCAGATCTGACCCCATACGTAGCCTACCTTTGATATCCTGACCCCCTACTTTCAAACTACTGCCCACTCTCAAATTGAATGCTAAGCTCTGGGATCTCTATTCTGCTAAAATGAAGCTTTCTTCTTCAATTTTTCCCTTGACCCCTATCTGGTACAACCCTCAATTTCCTCTTGATCACAAGATTCTGTAACTGTAATTATGTTGGGCTTAAGTTCCCTGCAGATTTTTCTGACCAGGGTCAACTGTTATCTCTGCCCAACCTATAACAAAAAAAACTCCTCCCAGGTCCCTTTGAATTTCTTCAAATCTGCCATTTTTTACTCTATATATCTTCGCTCTCTGTTCTCCGTGCCCTTACCCCTTTTAAAAATCTGTGTAAGCACAGCCCTTTATCCAAGGGCTTGATCTCTCAACTATATGCCCTCCTATTAAATGCTATCCTCCCTTCTCTTAGACCTCATGAGATTGTCTGGGAATGAGATCTCAACCATCCTCCAGATGCTAAGGCTTGGTACAGCATGAGACTGGGGATTGCTAAAAGTTCAATTAATACCAAAATCAAAGAAACAGCATATAAAGTTTATTATCACTGATACTATACCCCTGATAGACTTAATAAAATGTTTCCATCTGCTTCTCCTGAAAATTGGCAGATTTGTGGCTGCAGGGGTACTATGGTCCATGTATGGTGGACCTTTCCGAATATTGTCCCCTTCGGGACCTTGTTCGTGGGCTTCTGAATTCTCTTTTTGAGGCTCCAATAGCAAATAACTACCCAGGTGCAGGGCTGTCTTTTCATATGGGCTCAATGGGCAGTTGCCTAAGGGCCCAAGGAGTATAAGGATCCAAGGCTGAGAGCTGAGGGTCACCTTTTTCTAGATGTACCAGATTTTGAAAATCGGCCATTGAGAACCACAGATATACAACTTCAAAGCAGTGGTCCTCATCTGAGCCTGTTAATTGATGAGCCCCGCGCATCACTATCGCTGGTGCTAGATTGGCCTGCATGCAGGCCAATCTAGCAGGTCGCTCCCTTCACCCGCTCAGCACACCTCTCCCCAAATCGGCCGTGTATATGGGCCTTAACAGTTAATACAAAAGAAAACAAAGACTTTCTGCATTTAATGAAACAAATTAATTGTGATGAATAGAATCAATTTGTTTTATGGGATGGCTCTGGAAGACAAAAACAAATACTAATAACCATAAAGTAACCTCCCAGATGATACTATTCAATTATACTATAAATGTATATTATAGTTAAAAAAATATATCAACTTATATCACAATAGAGTTTTGTAAGGTATGTCTGTGTAGCTACAGTACTGTAAGTTTTGCCGTACTGTATTTGTCATTGCTCAGTAAAGGCTCCAGCCAATGCATGTGAAGTACATAAAATACATTCCTTAAAAAGTGGGAATCATGGGTCTGGGACTCAAGGTCGACACACCTTAGGTCGACGCCAATTGGTCGACACACCTTAGGTCGACATGGACAAAAGGTCGACATGGACAAGGTCGACATGGAAAAAGGTCAACATGAGTTTTTTATGTTTTTTTTTGGTGTAGTTTTCTTCATAGAGTGACCGGGAACCCCAATTAGTGCACCGTGTCCCCTCGCATGGCTCGCTTCGCTCGCCATGCTTCGGGCACAGTGCCTCGCTTCACTTGGCACAGATTACCATTCCAATCATAGTCCACATGGATCGTTAAGTATGAAAAGGTTCCAAAAAAATAAAAAAATTGTGAAAAACTCATGTCGACCTTTTTCCATGTTGACCTTGTTCATGTCGACATTTTGTCAATGATGACCGTTTATCCATGTCGACCTAAGGTGTGTTGACCAATTGGTGTCGACCTAAGGTGTGTCGACATTTTTGTTGTCGACCTGGAGTCCGGATACCGGAATCACTTATCCAAATGTGTAATATATTTTTGTAGCTGTTACTAAAAAAATTAATCATGGTGAACCATTTGGTAGAAATTGTATATTTATTGTAGAGTTACTGGTACTCCCTTTGAAATGTATTTAGGGTCATTTAATGATACATATTAGCCAGCAATATATTTATATACCACAGTTTCCTCATCAGCATTCCTGGAGTTACAGTTGGGAAGTGGGGCAGCCATCATTATAGCCATTTACAAATTTGGGCAGGTCAGAAATCAAATGAATTTAACTATCCAATAAGGATTGCGGTCAGGATGCCTGCTCTTGAAATATCAACACCGCAATCCCGACACACGGGCAAAATCCCAGCACCAGAACTCTGACTCTTCTTGGAATACCGACAACAGAATTCCAACCAATGAAATCCCGAACGTAAGTATGCCAGGGTCTACTAGATTTTAGCCACAGGAGGACGGGGGAGGGTAGGTTTAGGCTTCGGGGGAAAGTTAGGGTTAGGCTGTGGGAAAGGGAGTTGTAGAGTTAGACTACAGATAGGGGGGCTAAGGTTAGGCATCCCCTAAGATGGTTAGAGTTATACTACAGGGAAAGGATGATTAGGGAGGGTTAGATTTAGGCACCACTGGGGAGGGTTAGAGTTAGGCTGCGGGGGATGGGGGGGGTTAGGGTTTGGGGGGTAGGGGGGAGGGTAAACATAATTACCCGACCCCTGTCTGGATTCTGTGCATCGGGTTGATGGTGTCGGTCTTATGACCACTGGCATCCCACCCACCGGTATTTCGTATGACATCTATTTGATAACATATTGCAAAAGTACTGGGCTGATACAGAATCGAGTTGAGGGACCAGTATTAGATGGAAGGAGAAGAGAGGAGTGTGAAGACCTCATCTTCAGTAAAAGAGAGAGAGAGAGAGGGAGAGAGAGAGAGAGAGAAAACTGGGTCAAGTAGAGAGTAGAGGAGAAGGTCAGTGTAATGTTATGGATCTGACAAAAAGAGATTGGTAATGTTACTTTTGCCTGTGAAGTATTTTACAGTAGTGGGCATAAAGATAGAAAGTAGAGGTGGGCAGAGAAGTGTATTGAAGGTGGCAAAGAGGCACTGGATGTCGGATGATTGGGTGGATATTAGGAACTCACATGCTTGGAGATTGACACAAGTATAGTAAGAACATAAGATTCATATTTAGGTGAGAAAGTCAGTGTTAAATGAAGGTTTTCTCTATTAGCACTCAGCAACATGGGAGCACTATTTGCAGGTGGTAAGACTGCTTGAAGTGGCAGGGTTGGGATTGTGATCACCACTCTCATCCCTTCTTATCCCTAATCCTGAAATTTCTATTGTCTACATTTTAGCTATGTTTTATATAGTTAAGTTGGGTACCAACTTAACCATGTTGACATTATATTCAACATTATTGTGTTATCCTTTTGACTGTTGTCATTGTGATTGCCAACAACATAACTATATCCCATAGATTGTTAATACGGGTGTTTGTTGCGTGGTCAGCATACCAACGCCGTCATCCCAGCAGCGGAATGCCCGGGGGGGGGGGGGGGGGAGTGCAACAAGCCCCTTGCGGTTGCCACAGGTTGTATTCCCACTCTATGGATGTCATGTACACCCACGAGTGGTGATAGTCCCTTTTGGGCGGCATGCCGACCATTGGGATTGTGAGGGTGCAGTATGTAGGGGGAGGTAATATGAGCGGTGGTCTCCTGACCGCCGGTCACATAACTATATCCCGTTAATACCATAGGGTAAGTATCAGAATGAGAAGTGCAGCTTAGATAATTAATGTGTAATGACATTTGATGATTTGTCTGTTACTCATCCACTCGTACAAGATTAATGCTCTTTGATAACCAATTTTAACACCATATACAGTTGTTGTTCTGTTTTTGGTAGAGTTATTATGGTTAATAAAGGTGTATAGAGAGGTAGATGCCAGCTTCTGCTGTAAGTAGTTTGTCAAAATGAAAAGAATATTTTGTAGGGCAGCACTGACACAGTATCTTTTCCTTTGAAACAGGAAAAAGGTACAATGTAAGTAACAGAATACAACACAATGCAAAACGCATTAGAGCAGTGGTTCTCAAACTGTGTGCCGTGGCACCCTGGGGTGTCTCAGGACACTTGCTGGGGTGCATTGGATTGGTGGTCCAGGACCAATTCAAATTATTTATGGTCAATGTAATGGGCAAAACCAGTGCCGGTGGCTGCCAATCATAACATATTATGGACAAACAGAAGCAAATCCTGTCCCTCACCACACAATTCAACCTAAGGATGACATACAGTATAAACACAATTTACTTCATTTAATATTTCATTCTAAATTTCTCAATAAGAAACTCTGGGACCATGGGTGCTGTGAATTTTTTTTTTATTCTCTAGGGAGCTGTGATTCCAAAAAGTTTGGGAACCACTGCATTAGAGACAGATTCTGATCACAGTGGATCATGTGTAGGAAAGTCCTATAACCACATTGTTATTGTACTGTACAGTGACTACTTATTACCTGTATAAAATAAATAAATAAATATTACTAATAAAGTATGTAGGGTGATAGATAAATAAAGCTAAAGTGTCCGTATTACATTATGCTCTCTTTAATATTCAAATAACAACATGACTTCATTGCAGGCATAAGTTCTACATGTAAAGCAGTAACCTGGTGTAAACAAGTAGAGAAATGTTTGAATCATCTATAGAAAATACAATGCATCTACTGATATATATTTATTTAAAATACTGTTACATATAATTCAATAAATATAAAATAAGCATATAAAATTATACAAATGATTTACCTTTTTCTATAAACCACTTTTCTGCAGATTATATTATAACACTGTGATCTTAAATGCATAGAGCAAGGGAGCAGAACGTCATGATGGGAACCTGAGAATGTGCTATTTAATTATTCTTCAATACAAAATATCTGAAAAATTGTGCAGAGTTGGAGTGAGATAGAGTAACATCGTGAACCGGCACCTGTGACTCGGTATGCAGCTCACTATTATCATTTACATATAGTATTATCATGGAGGGAGCAGGGTCCTCTATAACAGCACCACTGTGTTACATACTGTACTAACATCGTGGGGGACCATACTCCAATGATCCATCATATCTTACTCACTCCAGATGTGCACCATGTATATAAAATGTATGCATCCCTTAACTGTGTCACATACAGCTCCTCTAGTTATTATGAGGCCAGTCTGATGTCATGAGGTCCTGCCTCACGTACACTGGTCTTGGAAATCAGCCTTGGAGTGGATTGCCTCTAAGGTTTTTGAAGTCTGTTGAGAAAAGAACCTACTGTTTCTTTTTGTTAGCTGAACAGTAGGAATATTTTGTTAGCTGAACAGTAGGAACACGTATCCCTTTCAGGCACCGAGGTTTCTTCAGATCTTTCTAGGCCTCACTTATAGGCCATCTTTTTATAATACAGTCAAGACTGTGGTGTAGGACCAGGCACTATAGAGTTCTGCCTCGGGGCAGCAGAGTTTGACAAGTGACTTTTTGCCTGCATATATTTGGACAGCATGGTTGTCCAATGGTTAGCATTACTGCCTAATTACTACAGCACTGCTACTGTGGGTTTAACTCAAACAAGTGTGTAATCTGTATATTTTCCCTATGTTTATGAGTGTTTCCTCCAGGTTCTCCATTTTCCTCCCACAATCCAAAAACATTCTGTAACGTTTATTGGCTTCTTTCAAGGAAGTAACCCCGTGTGTACAGTATATGGGATAGGGAATACATATCGTAAACTACATTGCAGAAGAGATCAATTGACTTTAACGACTAAATATTCTCTTTTAAGTGCTGCAAAATATGTCTAAACGATATAAATAACTTAATAAATAAATAAATATTAAGTAGATTTGCAGCAGCAAAGAAAACTGAATTAAAAGATGAAGAAAAAACAACTGCTGTGGGTCTAGCTACCAATGAAAATTATTTAAGGAAAGGAAGATGGATTGTCCGATGTGATATTGCTTCATGATACTCATGATAGGATCACACAATAGTACAATCCACTTAAGCCTAGTGCTGGCAATTGTGGATATGTTTTGACTGAGAGGTGACAATTTCCATTCCAAAGTCCCCGCATGGTAATGAGTAACAAGTGCTAAAAACAGTTCAGGCTAATTGGTTGGATTCTGTCCACATTGATTTCTTGAGGACAGTTCATGTTCATCTCTTTGGGACAGAGTTCGGACAAATCCTCTATCTCTTTGTGCTCCACCCTCTGCGTCATTGGCTTGGTTTGCAGGATTCCTCCATCCAGATCGTGAAAAGTAGCTTGGGTTACTGGCAACATTGTATGTTGAGGCAGGGAAACGTATATAGCCTAAAAGCTGTATAAAGATGAAAAAAAATGTATTAAAATTGCTGTAACATAGTTAGAAAACAGTACATCAATGAGAGTGTTATAACAGATGAAACAAAGTCTTTATTCTGTGATTTAGGGATCAATGTAAAAAGAAAGAGAAAAAGCAACATAAAAATGCTCCTCTTCACTTTACAAGTTACCACTATATTTATGGCTATTTTTGTTCTGGGACAGCCCTGGTGGTGAAGATTTGTCCCAAAGAGGAGATTCTTCACATCTTTCTCATCTGCAAAAGATGTCTCTACCCACTGTATATGCAGCAGTCAGCACTGTCAATGTGAGATACAGTTCTGATCGGGGAGTGGAGGAGAGAGAGAGATGAACAGGAGAGCAGGGAACCAAGAGAGCCAGCCGGTAGAGCACTGACCAGATGGGGGAATGGGAAGACAGAGATGATGTTATGTTTGTCAGAACAAAGCTTCTCTCATCTATAAAAATACTGTTCCAGAACAGACCCCATTAAAACCTATTGGTGCTGCAAGATAATAATGGAGAAATGATGAGTAATTGAAAATAGAGATACACTTTGACCTTCTCCAGAAAAGCCATTTTTGTTTATTAAGCAGGTACTTTAAACTTTTTACATATATCCCCTAATATTAAACTAAACAAAAAAGAACAGAATGACCCCACAACAACCACATTCATCTTAGCCATATTCCCAATCTTCCTTCTCATGCATGTCCCTGATCATGTCCCAATTCAAGTAGTGCTGCCTTATACTAACATCAGGAGAATACCACATTAGGGGAGGGCTGATACAGAATGGAGTTGAGGGGCTAGGGTGAGATAGAAGAAGAAGAAGAAGAAGAAGAAGAAGAAGAGGAAGAAGAAGAAGAAGAAGAAGAAGAAGAAGAAGAGAGGAGTGTGAAGATATCATCCTCAGTAAAAGGAGATAGAGAGAGATCTGGGTAAAGTAGACAGTAGAGAAGGTCAGTGTAGTGTTATGGATCAGACAAAAAGAGATTGGTAATGTTAGTTTAGACTGTGAAGCAATTGACAGTAGTGGACATAGAGGGAAGAGCACTCAGCAATACTGGAGCACTGTTTCCAGGTGGTGAAACTGCTTGAAGTACTAGTGTTGGGAATGTGATTACCGCAGACAATGTGTCATAGCTGGGTCTGCCTCATCTAGGGTTGCAACAAAGACATTTGCAACAGTCCAAGTAAGGCTTTAAGGGTGTTTGAGGCTGCAGGTCTTTATGCGGGCATACGGATTTGAGGGCAGGTGGGATACCAGAGGCAAGGTGAGGCGGAAGGAAAGGAGGGTAGGCTGAATCTGAGAAGCTGGAGATAGCCCAGAGATGGGAGGACATGAGGTCCAGGGAGGGGAGTGCTCATCATTAATGGTGGAAGATGATGCCCATTGGCAAAGACTAACGGTAAACATGTTGAAACCTCCATTCACAACATTTGTGGCCATGCTTGGCACCCAACTCTATGTTAGAGACAGTTTGGCAACCTTCGACTCTGGACCCCCCAAACATTGTGCAGAAATAACATTCCTCTTTAATTCTGTCTGTAGCACCAAGTAATAAAAAACCCACTATAAAAGCAACAATATAATGCAATGTTAAACAACTATCCCAGGCATTTTGATTAACTTGTAGAACATGAAAGTCAGAATAAAACCATATTTAAACATAAAATAGATTGAATCAGGTACTTACTCCAAAAACTAAACCCATCAGCAATCCCAGAGCGATTACTGAGCCCAGCGCAATGAGGATGATGGCCCAATATGGCACTGTAATAAAGAGTAAATAACAATATGTATGAGGTTTTCATACTACAGTAGTAACTATAAGCAACTGTAATATAATGCAGAGCATGTCTCATTCCATACAGAGCATATGCCACATACTGTACTTCACCAAGTGCTGAGAAAGTACACAGCAGGAATTATTATAATGTTAGTAATTTTGTTTAGATCTTAGAAATAACTGTTTACAGAAGATCCATTTTGGGGAGGTAATTTGCATAAGATAAGTTAGAGCGATATATTGTGTGTGCAATTGCACCAGCAGTTAGCAAGACATTATACTCACAGTTGTAACTTTCTGACAGGACAACAGCAATATTAGTTGTAGCTGTGGACGCTGAAGTAGTAGTAGTAGAAGTCAGTGTAGCAGTTGTGGAAGCTGCAACAATAGCTCCAGTTGTAGTAGTAGTTGGAGTAACAGTAGTTGTAGCAGATGATGCAGTGGTACTTCCTGTTTCCTTAGTAGTAGCTGCTGGTGACGTCACTGTAGTGGAAGATGCAGTAGTCTTTGGTACTGCAGTGGTGCTGAGGCCACCAATAGGGATAACTGGTGCAGTAGTAGTAGTGGAAGCAGTAGTAGTACTGGTAGCTGTGGTAGCAGTGGTAGCAGATGCAGTAGTAGTAGTTTGTGCTGTAGTAGATGATACTTCAGTATTAGATGCTCTAGTAGTTTTAGCTGCTATAGTAGTGGTAGATGTCACTGAAGTTGATCCGGTAGTAGTGGGAGCTGAAGAGGTAGTGGATCCTGTAGAACTGAGAACTGCAGTAGTAGTAGTTGCTGCAGTTGTGGTCAGAGACACAGTAGAAATTGGTGCCATAGTAGTGGACGTGGCAGTACCAGTGATTGTAGCAGTAGTTGAAGCAGTGGAAACTGTGGTCCTTGTTCCTGTAACTGCTGGAGCCATTGCTGTGGTGCCTGTAGAAGTAGTAGTAGCAGCAGCAGCAGTAGTGAGCGCTGCATTAGTTGAAAGTGGAGAAATGCTTGTTCCTGAGGAAAGTGAGGATCCTGTAGTAGTGGATGATGTACTAGAAGTAGGTACAGAAGTAAAAGTGGATGCTGTAGATGTGGAGGATGCAGTAGTAGTAGGTGCTGTAGATGTGGAGGACGCAGTATTAGTGGATGCTGTAGATGTGGAGGACGCAGTAGTAGTGGGTGTTGTAGATGTTGAGGATGCAGTAGTAGTGGGTGTTGTAGATGTGGAGGATGCAGTAGTAGTGGATGCTGTAGATGTGGAGGAAGTATTAGTAGTGGGTGCTGTAGATGTGGAGGATGTAGCAGTAGTGGGTGCTGTAGATGTGGAGAATGCAGTAGTAGTAGGTGCTGTAGATGTGGAGGATGCAGTAGTAGTGGGTGCTGTAGATGTGGAGAATGCAGTAGTAGTGGGTGCTGTAGATGTGGAGGATGCAGTAGTAGTGGGTGCTGTAGATGTGGAGGAAGTATTAGTAGTGGGTGCTGTAGATGTGGAGGATGTAGCAGTAGTGGGTGCTGTAGATGTGGAGAATGCAGTAGTAGTAGGTGCTGTAGATGTGGAGGATGCAGTAGTAGTGGGTGCTGTAGATGTGGAGAATGCAGTAGTAGTGGGTGCTGTAGATGTGGAGGATGCAGTAGTAGTGGGTGCTGTAGATGTGGAGGAAGTATTAGTAGTGGGTGCTGTAGATGTGGAGGATGTAGCAGTAGTGGGTGCTGTAGATGTGGAGAATGCAGTAGTAGTAGGTGCTGTAGATGTGGAGGATGCAGTAGTAGTGGGTGCTGTAGATGTGGAGAATGCAGTAGTAGTGGGTGCTGTAGATGTGGAGGATGCAGTAGTAGTGGGTGCTGTAGATGTGGAGGATGCAGTAGTAGTGAGTGCTGTAGATGTGGAGAATGCAGTAGTAGTGGGTGCTGTAGATGTGGAGGATGCAGTATTAGTGGATGCTGTAGATGTGGAGGATGTTGTAGTAGTGGGTGCTGTAGATGTGGAGGATGCAGTAGTAGTGGGTGCTGTAGATGTGGAGGATGCAGTAGTAGTGGGTGCTGTAGATGTGGAGGATGTAGTAGTAGTGGATGCTGTAGATGTGGAGGACGCAGTAGTAGTGGGTGTTGTAGATGTTGAGGATGCAGTAGTAGTGGGTGTTGTAGATGTGGAGGATGCAGTAGTAGTTGGTGCGGTTGTCGTGAGAGTTGAAGTAGTGGGTGCTGTAGATGTGGAGAATGCAGTAGTAGTGGATGCTGTAGATGTGGAGGATGCAGTAGTAGTGGGTGCTGTAGATGTGGAGAATGCAGTAGTAGTGGGTGCTGTAGATGTGGAGGATGCAGTAGTAGTGGGTGCTGTAGATGTGGAGGATGCAGTAGTAGTGAGTGCTGTAGATGTGGAGAATGCAGTAGTAGTGGGTGCTGTAGATGTGGAGGATGCAGTATTAGTGGATGCTGTAGATGTGGAGGATGTTGTAGTAGTGGGTGCTGTAGATGTGGAGGATGCAGTAGTAGTGGGTGCTGTAGATGTGGAGGATGTAGTAGTAGTGGCTGCTGTAGTAGTTGGAGCTGCAGTAGTAGTGGTAGCTACAGTAGTAGTGGCTGTTGCAGTAGTGGGAGCTGCAGTAGTAGTGGTTGCTGTAGTTGTGGGAGCTGCTGTAGTAGTGGGTGTTGTAGTAGAAGTCACTGCTGTTGTAGTGGGAGCTGCTGTAGTTGTGGGTGCTGCAATAGTAGTAGAAACTGCAGTAGTAGTGGTTGCTGTAGTTGTGAGAGCTGCAGTAGTAGTGGGAGCTGCAGTAGTAGTGGTAGCTGCAGTAGTAGTAGAAGCTGCAGTAGTAGTGGTTGCTGTAGTAGTGGGAGCTGCAGTAGTAGTGGTTGCTGTAGTTGTGGGAGCTGTAGAAGTAGTGGGTGCTGCAGTAGTAGTAGTAGCTGCAGTACTAGTGGTAGCTACAGTAGTAGTGGCTGCTGTAGTAGTGGGTGCTGAAGTAGTAGTAGTTGCTGTAGTAGTGGCGGCTGCAGTAGTAGTGGGTGCTGCAGTAGTAGTAGTTGCTGTAGTAGTGGGAGCTGCAGTAGTAGTGGGTGCTGAAGTAGTAGTAGAAGCTGCAGTAGTAGTCGCTGCTGTTGAAGTGGTAGCTACTATAGTAGTGGCTGCTGTAGTAGTGGCAGCTGCAGTAGTAGTGGCTGCTGTAGTAGTGGGAGCTGCAGTAGTAGTTAGAGCTGCAATAGTAGTTGGAGCTGCAGTAGTAGTGGGAGCTGCAGTAGTAGTTGCAGCTGCAGTAGTAGTGGGAGCTGATGTAGTAGTTGGAGCTGCAGTAGTAGTGGTAGATGCAGCAGTAGTGGCTGCTGTAGTAGTGGGAGCGGAAGTAGTAGTGGATGCTGTTGTAGTGGCTGCTGTAGTAGTTGTAGCTGCTGTAGTAGTGGGAGCTGCAGTAGTAGTGGCTGCTGTAGTAGTGGCTGCTGTAGTTGTGGCTGCTGTAGTAGTGGCTGCTGTAGTTGTGGCTGCAGTAGTAGTGGGAGCTGTGGTAGTAGTGGCTGCTGTAGTAGTGGGAGCTGCAGTAGTAGTGGCTGCTGTAGTAGTGGGAGCTGCAGTAGTGGCTGCTGTAGTAGTTGGAGCTGCTGTAGTAGTGGCTGCTGTAGTTGTGGCTGCAGTAGTAGTGGAAGCTGCGGTAGTAGTGGGAGCTGCGGTAGTAGTGGCTGCTGTAGTAGTGGCAGTAGTAGTGGTTGCTGTAGTAGTGGGAGCTGCAGTAGAAGTGGGAGCTGCTGTAGTAGTGGGAGCTGATGTAGTAGTGGGAGCTGCAGTAGTAGTAGTGGCTGCTGTTGTTGTGGCTGATGTAGTAGTTGTAGCTGCTGTAGTAGTGGGAGCTGCAGTAGTAGTGGCTGCTGTAGTAGTGGCTGCTGTAGTTGTGGCTGCTGTAGTAGTGGGACCTGCAGTAGTGGGAGCTGCAGTAGTAGTGGCTGCTGTAGTAGTGGTAGCTGCAGCAGTAGTGGCTGCTGTAGTAGTGGCAGCTGCAGTAGTAGTGGCTGCTGTAGTAGTGGTAGCTGCAGTAGTAGTGAGAGCTGCAATAGTAGTTGGAGCTGCAGTAGTAGTGGGAGCTGCTGTAGTAGTTGCAGCTGCAGTAGTAGTGGGAGCTGATGTAGTAGTTGGAGCTGCAGTAGTAGTGGTAGATGCAGCAGTAGTGGCTGCTGTAGTAGTGGGAGCTGAAGTAGTAGTGGCTGCTGTAGTAGTGGCTGCTGTAGTTGTGGCTGCTGTAGTAGTGGCTGCTGTAGTTGTGGCTGCAGTAGTAGTGGGAGCTGTGGTAGTAGTGGCTGCTGTAGTAGTGGGAGCTGCAGTAGTAGTGGCTGCTGTAGTAGTGGGAGCTGCAGTAGTGGCTGCTGTAGTAGTTGGAGCTGCTGTAGTAGTGGGAGCTGCAGTAGTAGTGGCTGCTGTAGTAGTGGCTGCTGTAGTTGTGGCTGCTGTAGTAGTGGCTGCTGTAGTTGTGGCTGCAGTAGTAGTGGGAGCTGTGGTAGTAGTGGCTGCTGTAGTAGTGGGAGCTGCAGTAGTAGTGGCTGCTGTAGTAGTGGGAGCTGCAGTAGTGGCTGCTGTAGTAGTTGGAGCTGCTGTAGTAGTGGCTGCTGTAGTTGTGGCTGCTGTAGTAGTGGAAGCTGCGGTAGTAGTGGGAGCTGCGGTAGTAGTGGCTGCTGTAGTAGTGGCAGCTGCAGTAGTAGTGGTTGCTGTAGTAGTGGGAGCTGCAGTAGAAGTGGGAGCTGCTGTAGTAGATGCAGCTGCAGTAGTAGTGGGAGCTGATGTAGTAGTGGGAGCTGCAGTAGTAGTAGTGGCTGCTGTTGTTGTGGCTGCTGTAGTAGTTGTAGCTGCTGTAGTAGTGGGAGCTGCAGTAGTAGTGGCTGCTGTAGTAGTGGCTGCTGTAGTTGTGGCTGCTGTAGTAGTGGGACCTGCAGTAGTGGGAGCTGCAGTAGTAGTGGTTGCTGTAGTTGTAAGAGCTGCAGTAGTAGTTGGAGCTGTAGTAGTAGTGGCGGCTGTAGTAGTTGGAGCTGCAGTAGTAGTGGGAGCTGCAGAAGTAGTGGCTGCTGTTGTAGTAAGAGCTGCTGTAGTAGTGGCAGCTGCTGTTGTAGTGGCTGCTGTAGTAGTGGGAGCTGCTGTAGTAGTGGGAGGTGCAGTAGTAGTGGCTGCTGTAGTAGTGGGAGCTGCAGTAGTAGTGGCTGCTGTAGTAGTGGGAGCTGCAGTAGTAGTGGCTGCTGTAGTAGTGGGAGCTGCAGTAGTAGTGGCTGCTGTAGTAGTGGGAGCTGCAGTAGTAGTGGCTGCTGTAGTAGTGGGAGCTGCAGTAGTAGTGGCTGCTGTAGTAGTGGGAGCTGCAGTAGTAGTGGCTGCTGTAGTAGTGGGAGCTGCAGTAGTAGTGGCTGCTGTAGTAGTGGGAGCTGCAGTAGTAGTGGCTGCTGTAGTAGTGAGAGCTGCAGTAGTAGTGGCTGCTGTAGTAGTGGGAGCTGCAGTAGTAGTGGCTGCTGTAGTAGTGAGAGCTGCAGTAGTAGTGGCTGCTGTAGTAGTGGGAGCTGCTGTAGAAGTGGGAGGTGCAGTAGTAGTGGCTGCTGTAGTAGTGGGAGCTGCAGTAGTAGTGGCTGCTGTAGTAGTGGGAGCTGCAGTAGTAGTGGCTGCTGTAGTAGTGAGAGCTGCAGTAGTAGTGGCTGCTGTAGTAGTTGGAGCTGCAGTAGTAGTGGGAGCTGCTGTAGTAGTGGCTGCTGTTGTTGTGGCTGCTGCAGTAGTAGGAGCTGCTGTAGTAGTGGGAGCTGCAGTAGTAGTGGCTGCTGTAGTAGTGGGAGCTGCAGTCGTAGTGGCTGCTGTAGTAGTGGGAGCTGCAGTAGTAGTGGTTACTGTAGTAGTAGTAGTAGTAGTGGGAGCTGCAGTAGTAGTGGTAGCTACTGTAGTTGTTGGAGCTGCAGTAGTAGTGGTAGCTGCAGCAGTAGTGGCTGCTGTAGTAGTGGGAGCTGCAGTAGTAGTGGCTGCTGTAGTAGTGAGAGCTGCAGTAGTAGTGGCTGCTGTAGTAGTGGGAGCTGCAGTAGTAGTGGCTGCTGTAGTAGTTGGAGCTGCAGTAGAAGTGGGAGGTGCAGTAGTAGTGGCTGCTGTAGTAGTGGGAGCTGCAGTAGTAGTGGCTGCTGTAGTAGTGGGAGCTGCAGTAGTAGTGGCTGCTGTAGTAGTGGGAGCTGCTGTAGAAGTGGGAGGTGCAGTAGTAGTGGCTGCTGTAGTAGTGGGAGCTGCAGTAGTAGTGGCTGCTGTAGTAGTGGGAGCTGCAGTAGTAGTGGCTGCTGTAGTAGTGGGAGCTGCAGTAGTAGTGGCTGCAGTAGTAGTGAGAGCTGCAGTAGTAGTGGCTGCTGTAGTAGTGGGTGCTGCAGTAGTAGTGGCTGCTGTAGTAGTGGGAGCTGCAGTAGTAGTGGCTGCTGTAGTAGTTGGAGCTGCAGTAGTAGTGGCTGCTGTAGTAGTGGGAGCTGCAGTAGTAGTGGCTGCAGTAGTAGTGAGAGCTGCAGTAGTAGTGGCTGCTGTAGTAGTGGGAGCTGCAGTAGTAGTGGCTGCTGTAGTAGTGGGAGCTGCAGTAGTAGTGGCTGCAGTAGTAGTGAGAGCTGCAGTAGTAGTGGCTGCTGTAGTAGTGGGAGCTGCAGTAGTAGTGGCTGCTGTAGTAGTGGGAGCTGCAGTAGTAGTGGCTGCTGTAGTAGTGGGAGCTGCAGTAGTAGTGGCTGCAGTAGTAGTGAGAGCTGCAGTAGTAGTGGCTGCTGTAGTAGTGGGTGCTGCAGTAGTAGTGGCTGCTGTAGTAGTGGGAGCTGCAGTAGTAGTGGCTGCTGTAGTAGTGGGAGCTGCAGTAGTAGTGGCTGCAGTAGTAGTGAGAGCTGCAGTAGTAGTGGCTGCAGTAGTAGTGAGAGCTGCAGTAGTAGTGGCTGCAGTAGTAGTGGGAGCTGCTGTAGTAGTGGCTACTGTTGTTGTGGCTGCTGCAGTAGTTGGAGCTTCTGTAGTAGTGGGAGCTGCAGTAGTAGTGGCTGCTGTAGTAGTGGGAGCTGCAGTCGTAGTGGCTGCTGTAGTAGTAGGACCTGCAGTAGTGGTAGCTGCAGAAGTAGTGGCTGCTGTAGTAGTGGGAGCTGCAGTAGTAGTGGTTGCTGTTGTAGTAGTGGGAGCTGCAGTAGTAGTGGTAGCTACTGTAGTTGTTGGAGCTGCAGTAGTAGTGGGAGCTGCTGTAGTAGTTGGAGCTGCTGTAGTAGTGGGAGCTGCAGTAGTAGTGGGTGCTGCAGTAGTAGTGGTAGCTACTGTAGTTGTTGGAGCTGCAGTAGTAGTGGGAGCCACTGTAGTTGTTGGAGCTGCAGTAGTAGTGGGAGCTGCTGTAGTAGTTGGAGCTGCTGTAGTAGTGGGAGCTGCAGTAGTAGTGGGAGCTGCTGTAGTAGTTGGAGCTGCTGTAGTAGTGGGAGCTGCAGCAGTAGTGGCTACTGTAGTAGTGGGAGCTGCAGTACTAGTGGGAGCTGTAGTTGTAGGAGCTGCAGTCGTAGTCGTAGTTGTTGTAGAAGCTGCATTTGTAGTGAGAGCAGTTGTGGTTTCTGCAGTAAAACATCATGTACAACTATTAATAATTTGGGAATGTAAAATATTAGATCAGTAGGATTTTAATAAGTAAATTCTTGAAATATTCTATCCCAAGTTTTGTCCTCAATCTCCTGTACTAGGTCACTGAACTCTCTGTAATTATCATTATCATTCATTCTTACGGGATCGGTATGAGATTCTGCCGCACGGGATGCCGAATGTCAGGATACCAACATCGGCATCCTGTGCACCAGAATGCCACAGTGGGGTAAGAGCAATGAAGCCCCTTGCGGGATCGCTGCGCTGTCCATGCTGCGGACTCGGTGGCGAGCTTAGCTCGCAACAGGTTTTATTCTCCCTCTATGGGTGTCGTAGACATAGAGGGGGAATAACCTACCTCGCCGGTATTCCTGCGGCGATATAGTATCCCCATCAGGATCCCGGCATCGGTTTTGCGACAGACAGGATCCCAATGGGCGGTATGTTAACCACATACCATTCTTACAAATATGTTTTTGTAGAATAAGAATGTTTCATCGGGGTTGAAAGCATTGGCGATTTAGTCTGTGAGCCGACCTTTTTCTTTTCCATTCTCGTGGATATCAGACATGTACAGATGTAGCCATGCTCATCTATCCTGTGGCTTGGCCGCAGCGGTACACACGTTTCATCGAGACACGGGTGCCAATTAGTAAGCCAAGGTGTGGTTTAGTAAGATGGATTATGTATTTCTATGGGCACGCGTACATAGAGGCACCAGCACATCATAGTCATAGGCACACTTGCCGTGCCTGGATTGCCATGAATACACCAAACTGCAGGCTGTATGAGCGTGTCTACATCTGTAGCTGCTGTTTGTGAATCGGACGCAGCTGTGTCTGTGTGAGCATCTATTGTAGAGATGAGCGGGTTCGGTTTCTCTGAATCCGAACCCGCCAGAACTTCATGTTTTTTTTTCACGGGTCCGAGCGACTCGGATCTTCCCGCCTTGCTCGGTTAACCCGAGCGCGCCCGAACGTCATCATGACGCTGTCGGATTCTCGCGAGGCTCGGATTCTATCGCGAGACTCGGATTCTATATAAGGAGCCGCGCGTCGCCGCCATTTTCACACGTGCATTGAGATTGATAGGGAGAGGACGTGGCTGGCGTCCTCTCCATTTAGATTATAAGAGACTGAGAGAGATTTACTGGAGCTGACTAGGAGGAGTACTGTTACTGTAGAAGTGTAGAGACTGAGTGGAGAGAGTTTACTAGTGAGGACAGTGCAGTTTACTTTATAATCCGTTCTCTGCCTGAAAAAAGCGATACACAGCACACAGTGACTCAGTCACATACCATATCTGTGTGCACTGCTCAGGCTCAGGCCAGTGTGCTGCATCATCTATTATCTATATATAATATTATATATATATCTGTCTGACTGCTCAGCTCACACAGCTTATAATTGTGGGGGAGACTGGGGAGCACTACTGCAGTGCCAGTTATAGGTTATAGCAGGAGCCAGGAGTACATAATATATTATATAGTGAGTGACCACCAGACACACAGTGCAGTTTATTTAATATATCCGTTCTCTGCCTGAAAAAAGCGATACACACAGTGACTCAGTCAGTCACATACCATATCTGTGTGCACTGCTCAGGCTCAGGCCAGTGTGCTGCATCATCTATATATATTATATATCTGTCTGACTGCTCAGCTCACACAGCTTATAATTGTGGGGGAGACTGGGGAGCACTACTGCAGTGCCAGTTATAGGTTATAGCAGGAGCCAGGAGTACATAATATTATATTAAAATTAAACAGTGCACACTTTTGCTGCAGGAGTGCCACTGCCAGTGTGACTAGTGACCAGTGACCTGACCACCAGTATATATAATATTAGTAGTATACTATCTCTTTATCAACCAGTCTATATTAGCAGCAGACACAGTACAGTGCGGTAGTTCACGGCTGTGGCTACCTCTGTGTCGGCACTCGGCAGCCCGTCCATAATTGTATATACCACCTAACCGTGTTTTTTTTTTCTTTCTTTATACATACATACTAGTTACGAGTATACTATCTCTTTATCAACCAGTCTATATTAGCAGCAGACACAGTACAGTGCGGTAGTTCACGGCTGTGGCTACCTCTGTGTCGGCACTCGGCAGCCCGTCCATAATTGTATATACCACCTAACCGTGGTTTTTTTTTCTTTCTTTATACATACATACTAGTTACGAGTATACTATCTCTTTATCAACCAGTCTATATATTAGCAGCAGACACAGTACAGTGCGGTAGTTCACGGCTGTGGCTACCTCTGTGTCGGCACTCAGCAGCCCGTCCATAATTGTATATACCACCTAACCGTGGTTTTTTTTTCTTTCTTTATACATACATACTAGTTACGAGTATACTATCTCTTTATCAACCAGTCTATATTAGCAGCAGACACAGTACAGTGCGGTAGTTCACGGCTGTGGCTACCTCTGTATCGGCACTCGGCAGCCCGTCCATAATTGTATATACCACCTAACCGTGTTTTTTTTTTCTTTCTTTATACATACATACTAGTTACGAGTATACTATCTCTTTATCAACCAGTCTATATATTAGCAGCAGACACAGTACAGTGCGGTAGTTCACGGCTGTGGCTACCTCTGTGTCGGCACTCGGCAGCCCGTCCATAATTGTATATACCACCTAACCGTGGTTTTTTTTTCTTTCTTTATACATACATACTAGTTACGAGTATACTATCTCTTTATCAACCAGTCTATATATTAGCAGCAGACACAGTACAGTGCGGTAGTTCACGGCTGTGGCTACCTCTGTGTCGGCACTCGGCAGCCCGTCCATAATTGTATATACCACCTAACCGTGTTTTTTTTTTCTTTCTTTATACATACATACTAGTTACGAGTATACTATCTCTTTATCAACCAGTCTATATATTAGCAGCAGACACAGTACAGTGCGGTAGTTCACGGCTGTGGCTACCTCTGTGTCGGCACTCGGCAGCCCGTCCATAATTGTATACTAGTATCCAATCCATCCATCTCCATTGTTTACCTGAGGTGCCTTTTAGTTGTGCCTATTAAAATATGGAGAACAAAAATGTTGAGGTTCCAAAATTAGGGAAAGATCAAGATCCACTTCCACCTCGTGCTGAAGCTGCTGCCACTAGTCATGGCCGAGACGATGAAATGCCAGCAACGTCGTCTGCCAAGGCCGATGCCCAATGTCATAGTACAGAGCATGTCAAATCCAAAACACCAAATATCAGTAAAAAAAGGACTCCAAAACCTAAAATAAAATTGTCGGAGGAGAAGCGTAAACTTGCCAATATGCCATTTACCACACGGAGTGGCAAGGAACGGCTGAGGCCCTGGCCTATGTTCATGGCTAGTGGTTCAGCTTCACATGAGGATGGAAGCACTCAGCCTCTCGCTAGAAAAATGAAAAGACTCAAGCTGGCAAAAGCAGCACAGCAAAGAACTGTGCATTCTTCGAAATCCCAAATCCACAAGGAGAGTCCAATTGTGTCGGTTGCGATGCCTGACCTTCCCAACACTGGACGTGAAGAGCATGCGCCTTCCACCATTTGCACGCCCCCTGCAAGTGCTGGAAGGAGCACCCGCAGTCCAGTTCCTGATAGTCAGATTGAAGATGTCAGTGTTGAAGTACACCAGGATGAGGAGGATATGGGTGTTGCTGGCGCTGGGGAGGAAATTGACCAGGAGGATTCTGATGGTGAGGTGGTTTGTTTAAGTCAGGCACCCGGGGAGACACCTGTTGTCCGTGGGAGGAATATGGCCGTTGACATGCCAGGTGAAAATACCAAAAAAATCAGCTCTTCGGTGTGGAGGTATTTCACCAGAAATGCGGACAACAGGTGTCAAGCCGTGTGTTCCCTTTGTCAAGCTGTAATAAGTAGGGGTAAGGACGTTAACCACCTCGGAACATCCTCCCTTATACGTCACCTGCAGCGCATTCATAATAAGTCAGTGACAAGTTCAAAAACTTTGGGTGACAGCGGAAGCAGTCCACTGACCAGTAAATCCCTTCCTCTTGTAACCAAGCTCACGCAAACCACCCCACCAACTCCCTCAGTGTCAATTTCCTCCTTCCCCAGGAATGCCAATAGTCCTGCAGGCCATGTCACTGGCAATTCTGACGAGTCCTCTCCTGCCTGGGATTCCTCCGATGCATCCTTGCGTGTAACGCCTACTGCTGCTGGCGCTGCTGTTGTTGCCGCTGGGAGTCGATGGTCATCCCAGAGGGGAAGTCGTAAGCCCACTTGTACTACTTCCAGTAAGCAATTGACTGTTCAACAGTCCTTTGCGAGGAAGATGAAATATCACAGCAGTCATCCTACTGCAAAGCGGATAACTGAGTCCTTGACAACTATGTTGGTGTTAGACGTGCGTCCGGTATCCGCCGTTAGTTCACAGGGAACTAGACAATTTATTGAGGCAGTGTGCCCCCGTTACCAAATACCATCTAGGTTCCACTTCTCTAGGCAGGCGATACCGAGAATGTACACGGACGTCAGAAAAAGACTCACCAGTGTCCTAAAAAATGCAGTTGTACCCAATGTCCACTTAACCACGGACATGTGGACAAGTGGAGCAGGGCAGGGTCAGGACTATATGACTGTGACAGCCCACTGGGTAGATGTATGGACTCCCGCCGCAAGAACAGCAGCGGCGGCACCAGTAGCAGCATCTCGCAAACGCCAACTCTTTCCTAGGCAGGCTACGCTTTGTATCACCGCTTTCCAGAATACGCACACAGCTGAAAACCTCTTACGGCAGCTGAGGAAGATCATCGCGGAATGGCTTACCCCAATTGGACTCTCCTGTGGATTTGTGGCATCGGACAACGCCAGCAATATTGTGTGTGCATTAAATATGGGCAAATTCCAGCACGTCCCATGTTTTGCACATACCTTGAATTTGGTGGTGCAGAATTTTTTAAAAAACGACAGGGGCGTGCAAGAGATGCTGTCGGTGGCCAGAAAAATTGCGGGACACTTTCGGCGTACAGGCACCACGTACAGAAGACTGGAGCACCACCAAAAACTACTGAACCTGCCCTGCCATCATCTGAAGCAAGAAGTGGTAACGAGGTGGAATTCAACCCTCTATATGCTTCAGAGGTTGGAGGAGCAGCAAAAGGCCATTCAAGCCTATACAATTGAGCACGATATAGGAGGTGGAATGCACCTGTCTCAAGTGCAGTGGAGAATGATTTCAACGTTGTGCAAGGTTCTGATGCCCTTTGAACTTGCCACACGTGAAGTCAGTTCAGTCAGGTCATTCCCCTCATCAGGCTTTTGCAGAAGAAGCTGGAGGCATTGAAGAAGGAGCTAAAAGGGAGCGATTCCGCTAGGCATGTGGGACTTGTGGATGCAGCCCTTAATTCGCTTAACAAGGATTCACGGGTGGTCAATCTGTTGAAATCAGAGCACTACATTTTGGCCACCGTGCTCGATCCTAGATTTAAAGCCTACCTTGGATCTCTCTTTCCGGCAGACACAGGTCTGCTGGGGTTGAAAGACCTGCTGGTGACAAAATTGTCAAGTCAAGCGGAACGCGACCTGTCAACATCTCCTCCTTCACATTCTCCCGCAACTGGGGGTGCGAGGAAAAGGCTCAGAATTCCGAGCCCACCCGCTGGCGGTGATGCAGGGCAGTCTGGAGCGACTGCTGATGCTGACATCTGGTCCGGACTGAAGGACCTGACAACGATTACGGACATGTCGTCTACTGTCACTGCATATGATTCTCTCAACATTGATAGAATGGTGGAGGATTATATGAGTGACCGCATCCAAGTAGGCACGTCACACAGTCCGTACTAATACTGGCAGGAAAAAGAGGCAATTTGGAGGCCCTTGCACAAACTGGCTTTATTCTACCTAAGTTGCCCTCCCACAAGTGTGTACTCCGAAAGAGTGTTTAGTGCCGCCGCTCACCTTGTCAGCAATCGGCGTACGAGGTTACATCCAGAAAATGTGGAGAAGATGATGTTCATTAAAATGAATTATAATCAATTCCTCCGCGGAGACATTGACCAGCAGCAATTGCCTCCACAAAGTACACAGGGAGCTGAGATGGTGGATTCCAGTGGGGACGAATTGATAATCTGTGAGGAGGGGGATGTACACGGTGATATATCGGAGGGTGAAGATGAGGTGGACATCTTGCCTCTGTAGAGCCAGTTTGTGCAAGGAGAGATTAATTGCTTCTTTTTTGGGGGGGGTCCAAACCAACCCGTCATATCAGTCACAGTCGTGTGGCAGACCCTGTCACTGAAATGATGGGTTGGTTAAAGTGTGCATGTCCTGTTTTGTTTATACAACATAAGGGTGGGTGGGAGGGCCCAAGGACAATTCCATCTTGCACCTCTTTTTTCTTTTCTTTTTCTTTGCATCATGTGCTGATTGGGGAGGGTTTTTTGGAAGGGACATCCTGCGTGACACTGCAGTGCCACTCCTAGATGGGCCCGGTGTTTGTGTCGGCCACTAGGGTCGCTAATCTTACTCACACAGCTACCTCATTGCGCCTCTTTTTTTCTTTGCGTCATGTGCTGTTTGGGGAGGGTTTTTTGGAAGGGACATCCTGCGTGACACTGCAGTGCCACTCCTAGATGGGCCCGGTGTTTGTGTCGGCCACTAGGGTCGCTTATCTTACTCACACAGCGACCTCGGTGCAAATTTTAGGACTAAAAATAATATTGTGAGGTGTGAGGTATTCAGAATAGACTGAAAATGAGTGTAAATTATGGTTTTTGAGGTTAATAATACTTTGGGATCAAAATGACCCCCAAATTCTATGATTTAAGCTGTTTTTTAGTGTTTTTTGAAAAAAACACCCGAATCCAAAACACACCCGAATCCGACAAAAAAAATTCGGTGAGGTTTTGCCAAAACGCGTTCGAACCCAAAACACGGCCGCGGAACCGAACCCAAAACCAAAACACAAAACCCGAAAAATTTCAGGCGCTCATCTCTAATCTATTGCAGCAGTTGCATCTGTGACTGTATGCTAACGCTGCTACAAGCCCTTCACTGATGTAAAGCCATGCATCCCAACGTGCATAGACAGTGGCGCCGACAGCTTTTCCGAGCCCTTGTAGAGAGAGGGGGTGTGGCCAATGCACATGATGTGTGGCCAGATCCCCTAATTGAGAATATTACAAATGAAATGCTAAGTGTGGCTGCAGGCTGTGGGTGTGATCATTCCCCGTGCAGGGAGAGAGAGGACTGATGACTGCTGCAGCTCGCTCTGTCCCCAGCCCAGCACATAACTGCATGTGCAGGACTGGAGAGAGAGGCTGCTACAGTAGCCGTCAGTTTTCTATCTTCCTTCGAAGTGCATCTCTCTGCAAAAGGGGGAGGGAGCAGAGTGGCACTTGACCCCTTCCAGGCCCCTCCCACAGGCCCGGGCCTGGGTAAAGAGTACCCGCTTCACTGCTCTCGGATCCACTGTGCATGGACTGAGCCACACACTCTGAGCCTCGTTAGATACTTATATATCGCTTGGTGCATAATCAGACACCACCATCGGTCTCACCATAGAAACTTGCAGCAGCCCCGTGCAGATTGCCCCTCATAGTATATGTCCTCCAATGTTAGTGATGAGTGGCATTAGTGTGCAACCACTGTCAACGCCAAATCCACGACTCTCCCATAACACTAAGACCCAGAATCATCATGCATCTGAATATCCACCTTCCTGTCACCAGCCAGCAAAGCCCAATACATTCCTAATACATGTCAGAGACCTTACAGCAGCTCTGTGCGCAGCCAATATGGAGGCATGTACATTGTGACTTAGACGCATCTGCTAAACAAATATGCTGCTGTACTCTAATGTATTCCTTGCCCCTATTCTTCCATCCTGACAGTGGTGTTCATTTATTATTTTATAATAATCTCATGTATGTGTATACATAATGTATGCAGTAGTGGATTTATCACTATGTGACCAGAATAGCCGCTTAGGGCCTGGGAGGGTCCTACCTGGCAGGGCTCACTGGGGTAACTATAGAGGGAGCAAGGGGTATACTTACTATGGGGCCTGGTGGCTTAGGAAGGGGTAGGGGCAGCTGCCATCAAAATCAAGGATTAAAAAGCAGTGCAGCCAGACCTTTAAATCCGCCCGGGGGAAATGTCTAGGGCTCACTCCTCTCTAGTCATCAGCGCTGTCGTTCTGGGCACTTGGGTCCCTAGGGGACCCTAGCGATGTCCCGGAGTCTAGAGCGCATGAGCAGATCTACGGGAAAATGGCTGCCTTTTTCTTAGTGATTGCTGCAGGACTGCTTCTGTGCTGTGTGACTCCAGAGGGTAAGTATTATTAATAATAATAATAATAATAATAATTTTATTTATATAGCGCTCTTTCTCCAACAGGACTCAAGTATTAAAAATAATGGGTGCAGGATGTGCGGTGTGGGCACCCCCTGGACCCGGTGGGGCCTGTGTGCACCGCCCCCCCCCCCCCGAACCCATTAGAAATATGCCAGTGTCTCAGCCTCATCCTGCACCAACCCAGCATCGGTGACCCTCTCTGCCCAGCACACGGCTACTACATACTGTACATAATGTACCTGGCCAGCAGCAGGCGGAATGTTATCAGGCACATGTAAGTACCAGCGACCCCCAATGTTGTGCCTGGCCGGTGGGTGTACATATAGATATAGAGCAGATGGCCAGCCCACCTTACACTGTGCATACACATACTGTATACTGTAACATATATATAAATATATATATATATACATACAAACACCCGCATTCACACATACAAACAATATTTATGTATTCATAGACTGAATTCCAAGTGTCGGCCACTTGGGTCGCTTAGCTTAGTCACACAGCTACCTCATTGCACCTCTTTTTTTCTTTGCATCATGTGCTGTTTGGGGACTATTTTTTAAATCTGCCATCCTGTCTGACACTGCAGTGCCACTCCTAGATGGGCCAGGTGTTTGTGTCGGCCACTTGGGTCGCTTAGCTTAGCCATCCAGCGACCTTGGTGCACCTCTTTTTTTCTTTGCATCATGTGCTGTTTGGGGACTATTTTTTAAATCAGCCATCCTGTCTGACACTGCAGTGTCACTCCTAGATGGGCCAGGTGTTTGTGTCGGCCACTTGAGTCGCTTAGCTTAGTCATCCAGCGACCTCGGTGCAAATTTTAGGACTAAAAATAATATTGTGAGGTGTGAGGTGTTCAGAATAGACTGGAAATGAGTCGAAATTATGGTTATTGAGGTTAATAATACTATGGGATCAAAATGACCCCCAAATTCTATGATTTAAGCTGTTTTTAATTGTTTTTTGTAAAAAAAAAACACCTGAATCCAAAACACACCCGAATCCGACAAAAAAATTTCAGGGACGTTTTGCCAAAACGCGTCCGAATCCAAAACACGGCCGCGGAACCGTATCCAAAACCAAAACACAAAACCCGAAAAATTTCCGGTGCATATCACTAATAACCTCGCTTTATACCCACACACCCTTATACTTTTGCCCAGAATTGTGAATGAAGCTGCAGAATTGCGAATGCATCGCAAAAAATCAAGCACCATCGACAGTTTTGGCTGAGTCAGGGCTGCTCACTTGTAAAATGCACTCACAGCACATGCGCAGACGGACGATAATCGGCCAAGCTGCGATTTTTCAAATTTACAACTGAACCAGAATAAGGCCCCATATCTACACAGTACCATACTGCTACATTCCCCTATACACTAAAGAAACAACCCTGATATCATATCCCTAATACCCTAACCCCTATCCCAATCCTCTAATTACCTTTAATACACTATCCCCTAACCCAAGCTGCTAAACTAACCCTAACCTCTATCCCAAATACCCTAACCTAACCCTAATACTCCAACCCCTAATCCGGCTAATACCCTAACAACAAAGGGCAGACTGGATGATCCATATGGTTCTTATCTGCTGACAAATTCTATGTTTCTATGGAACCCTTGCTCATGTCCCCTGTAGGCAGCAGCATCGGGGTCCTGCACAGTGCGCTGCCACCTTTCATGTGACTGGGGTTGGGGTCGGACAAGGGAGTGTACCCGGAGCCCCCGAGTCATGCCCCTGCTCTCAATAAGCAGAGTAGCCTCCCCGATCCCTTCCCAGTGGTGATCTGCATCTGGTACTATGCGGTGGACTGGACAGGTAGGTCACAGCTTTACATGGTGATTGCTGGGGCATGCCGAGACCGTTACAGTCTGCCAGGTCTCTCCCTCTGCTTTCTATCATACACTGATGGAGGGGGGGGGGGGGGCTGGGTTGAGAGGGGGACAGTGGCATACACTGACTGACTGACTGTGGGGTGGGGGTGATTTGGCATACACTGACTGGGGGGGGGGGGGGGATTTGGCATACACCGACTGGCTGGATGGGTGGATTTGGCATACACTGACTGACTGCCTGGGGGTGTGGAATACACTGACTGGGGGTGTGGTTAGCAAACACTGACTGGCTGCCTGGGGGTGTGGAATACACTGACTGGGGGGTGGGGTGGTTGGCATACACTGACTGACTGCCTGTGGGGGTTGAATACACTGACTGGGGGGGAGGCGGGTGTTGACATACACTGACTGATGCCCACTTACTGGGTGGGGGTGGGGTTGGCATGCCCTGACTGACTGGATTTGGCATACACTGACTGACTGATTGTTTGAGGAAGGGGGTCCCCTAAATTGATGTCTTGCTTAGGGCCCCATGAGGTTTAAATCGGCCTCTGAATGTATGCACAGGATATGCTACAGTTCATTGTATCAAAAGTTTTCCTTGGCACCACTGCACCCAGCAATCCTCCTATTTAGTCAACAGTAACCGCACTGTTCCACACAGATATCTATTATACAGAAAGAACAGGCATTTCATTGCAGCACATGTGAGTAGGTCTAGATATAAGGGGATTATCTCGCTAGAACTACTGTATGTCTTGCATAAGACAATGTAACATTTCCTTTTAATAGAAAAATATATTCTTTCACTATGTTGACAATGAATTTATGAAGCAGCTGTGGTGTGCCTTGTAATGATGCATGGCATAGACTCATGTTATATTAACCTATGCATGTACTTTGCAAGCATTATATTTCATGGCATACGGTGTACATTGTGGAAGCGGGTAGCAGTTGATTTACCGACGGACACAATACTGATGGTCATAATCCCAACAGTCCCTGACCGACAATCAAAATACAGACACGGTCAAAATACCGACATTCATTATACTGACATGTCAAAATGCCGACATGCGTTTTTAAGAATTTTTTGCCCAAAACCAGACTTGTTCATTCTTTACCATCCCAGTGGACCTGGAGGGGTAGTATAATAGAGTGCCGAGCGCAGAGAGGCACCGTGCCCTAAGCATGGTGAGCGCAGTGAGCCATGCCACGGGACGCGGTACACTTACATGGTGTCCGTGTTGACCTATGTCGACATTGACACTAACAAAACCAGGAAAACTCATGTTGGTATTTTGAAATGTCAGCATTTCAAATGTCGGTATTCTAACTAATGAATGTCGGTATTTTGACTGCCAGTCAATGGCTGACGCAATTATGACCGTCGGTATTGTGTCTGTTGGTAAATCATACTGAACGCGTGGAAGCTATGCATAGTTTATCTCGTACAACATGAACCTATAGATTGAGGGAACATACAGTAGGAACTGTCTTACTCACTAATTACTTTTGGGTCTATTAGTTAATGTGTGACGATAACATGAAAAATCTATTATTGTAGCAATGTATTATCAACATATTGCCAGATCAGCTTCTAATATAATACATAACTTCACTACATATCATTGTTATTTTAGCACATTTATATTTTTTATTCTGTTATCCAGATAGAGAAAGGAATAGAGCAAGAAAGGGTAAAAGAGTGGAGGAGAAATGTATATAAATGAGGGCGATATTATCATGTAATAAAATATACATACCTGAGATCTGTGCACCTGGAAAACATAAATAATACTCAGTTATTTTTTACATTTAAATACACAATATTAATTGCATCAGTTCGTCAGTTAAAAACTTGTTTGAGACATAATTCTAAAATGTGTTGTTGAATTTGATACTAATAATGCTGATATGTAAGAATGATTGCTATGTAAATGTAAAATCACCCTCTGAATCGTGTATGTTGACTAAGATCTGTGGCTTTATAACAGTGCATGACACTGAAATACTTTAGTGGTGTAAAATTCCAGCTTTCAATTTTTTTTTATAGATACAGGGCCTAATTCAGCCACTGTGCGTGCACACTCTAGCAAGGGATTCAGACTGCGATCCAGTCTGAATTAGGCCCATGGTTTTGCCCACTAGAGAACAATTTTGCTGCTGCTATCAGGTCTGAATTAGGCCCACAGTAAGTTAGACTCAGAGGACATAATATACAAAACCCAAAACACTTTGTGCAGTGAAATGAGGTTGAATAAAGATCTTGTAGAGATGAGAATCTCTTTCTTTAATGTGGAAAACGTATTGATGGTTTAGAAGTGAAAAATTCAGAAATGGGTTTAAAAATTCCAGCTTGGATCACAAAACTACTGGAATGGCAAACTGTACTATAAATGACTTTAGGATGACTTGTGAGAAAGATGCAACATACTGTACAGTATATGTTGGGTCATTATACAGAAGGGGCAGGATGTAATGGCGTCCGAGATCACTGGAAGTGCGGGAAACTTGTCGTTCTCTGACGGGTTTTTTAAAGGGGCAATTACTTACAATGCCTTGTAAGTGACTGCCACTTTAAAAAAATGTCCGAGATCAGCCGGCATCCTGTACCTCAGGCGATCTCGGATGCCATTACATCCTGCCCCTTCTGTATAATGACCCAACATACAATATACAATATCACAAAATCATCCTAGAGGAGCCTTCGAGTTTTGGGGAATTGAGATTTATGGGGGAATAAACTGTAATTGAAAACTAAAAGTATTAATCTGTAGGCAGGTTAGAGGACATAGGGGACTATTCTTGAAGCAGTGAAAAGAGTGGAAAAGTGAGCCAGTGGAGCAGTTGCCCATAGCAACCAATCAGCTGCTATGTATCATTTTATTGAATGCACTCTATAAATATTACATCAAAGCTGATTGGTTGCCATGGACACCACTCTTTTCACTGCTTCATGAATAGACTCCCAAATCAACTAAATACTCCCTAAGAGCACTTGCCTGGTTACTTGTGCCTGATACCCATCTTGTTAGGTCTTCCTCATTACGGTAATACACAGAACCAATAAGATGCTCAAGGATTAGTATCTTTTCCGTATTCCGATGCTTGTACTACAGTATAGGCCTAATTCAGAACTGATCGTAGCCCTGTAAAATTTTGCAGGGTTACGATCAGGCACACAGACATGCGGGATTATGCCCAGCACAGGGCTAGTCCGCCCCGCATGTCAGGCCCGACCCCCCCGCAGAAGTACAAAAGCATCGCACAGCGGCGATGCTTTTGTACTCCAGGAGTAGCCGCCATCCCGCCCCCTCCCGCCCAGCAAGCGCCTCTGCCTGTCAATCAGGCAGAGCCGATCGCTAGGCTACATCAGCCGTCGGCTGTCAGCCATGTGCCGGCACACTGCAGTGCCGGCGCATGCGCACTTCAGACCTGATCGCTGCTGTGCGAAAACGCACAGCATCGATCGGGTCTGAATGACCCCCTATATGCGGCCAGCTATAGCGTAAGTGGGAAGAAGAGTCAGAATATCTACCTGGCCCACTTTTACCATTGGATGTATCTGTATATTTCTCCTGTACAGAGACAACAGTGGAAAAGAGAGGGAGAAGGCTAGGTGGCACAGGGGCCCTTCCTGGGTCAGGGGCACATGTGCACTGAACACCTTGCCCTCGTTGGTAATATGCCACTGTCTAATAGCGAAAGGTAAGTAAGCTACTATTAGTAAATACTGCATGTAAAAGTGTTGATGTTATATACACAAGGAGACCCATTCTATACTCATTCCATTGTATCATCGTTAAGAAATGATTCAGCCGAGATGTCTGTATTTACAATTATATGTGGACCACCACACAATGCGGGTAATGTGTATACGGCGCTGTCACATCACCATAGGCCTGCGCAGCACATTTTATTAGTGGGTGAATGATTGGAGGGGCGTGTCTAGCATTGCCTATTGGGCGTGTCTGACGGTATCCGTTCACATGGTCGACCATGTTATGGTCGACAGTCATTAGGTCGACCACTATTGGTCGACATTGACATGGTCGACATGGACACATGGTCGACACATGAAAATGGTCGACACATGGAAATGTCGACATGAATTTTTTTACTTTTTTTCTTTTGGGGAACTTTTCCATACTTTACGATCCACATGGACTACGATTGGAACAGTAAAGTGTGCCGAGCGAAGCGGTAGCGGAGCGAAGGCACCATGCGAGGGGACGCGGTGCACTAATTGGGGTTCCCAGTCACTTTACGCAAAAAACGACACCCAAAAAAGTTAAAAAACTCATGTCGACCTTTTCATATGTCGACCTTTCATGTGTCAACCATTTTCAAGTGTCGACCATGTGTCCATGTCAACCATGTCAATGTCGACCAATAGTGGTCGACCTAATGACTGTCGACCATAACATGGTTGACCATTCATACCGGAACCGTGTCTGACACCATATTTTAGCACTCAATGCAAACTAAATAATATAGGGAATATGATTAAAGTATACAGGCCCTCATTCCGAGTTGATCGGTCGCAAGGCGAATTTAGCAGAGTTACACACGCTAAGCCGCCGCCTACTGGGAGTGAATCTTAGCTTCTTAAAATTGCGACCGATGTATTCGCAATAATGCGATTACTAACTACTTAGCAGTTTCAGAGTAGCTCCAGACTTACTCTGCCTGTGCGATCATTTCAGTGCTTGTCGTTCCTGGTTGACGTCACAAACACACCCAGCGTTCGCCCAGGCACTCCCACCGTTTCCCCGGCCACTCCTGCGTTTTTTCCGGAAACGGTAGCGTTTTCAGCCACACGCCCCTGAAACGCCGTGTTTCCGCCCAGTAACACCCATTTCCTGTCAATCACATTACGTTCGCCGGAGCGAAGAAAAAGCCGTGAGTAAAAATACTTTCTTCATAGTAAAGTTACTTGGCGCAGTCGCAGTGCGAACATTGCGCATGCGTACTAAGCGGATTTTCACTGCGATGCGATGAAAAATACCGAGCGAACAACTCGGAATGAGGGCCCCAGTGAGGACTGACAGATGATTATTAAACCCAAAAGCTGTAAGCCTAGTACCTCACTGGCAGTTGCCCCTACATTACAGCAGATACTGCCTATAGTATTGCCTGTTTTGTGAAATGCCTAATACCCTTTTCAGACAGAAATGTCCAAACAAATCCCAGCTTTTACCCAGCATTTCCGTGCCGGGTTGTTTTGCCGGTCACAGTCTGACCCCCCTTTCACACAGACAAGCAAATTACCGGTCAAGAATGTCTAGCCGGTACTTTGCAAATCAACACAGGTATTTTGTCTGTGTGAAATGGTCAACCTGAGCAGAAATTCCCGGGTCTCCGACCCTGGTAAATTCCTGGGTTGAAGTCGGAGGAGGAACTGCCGGAGTCAATTGAGTCAGCTGCCGCCGGGCTCCAGACATGAAGGGGGCACTTGTACTCCATTGTCTCAGCCAGCTGCCAGCCCAGGTCACCTGCAGGGACGGCGCTGTGCTGTTTACTAAGCATCATGCATATGATGCCTGCGACGGCTGCTGCAGAAGGCGCTATCCATCTCTGACAGACACTTGTCTCCTGCTGTGGTCCCCTTGCCAGCTGTGAATTAGGGAGTACGGTCTGGTCGGCCAATGCAGCTCCACCTCCTCCAGGCCCCTGCTATACTCACCTGTCCTCCTGGGCAGGCAGAAGCTCCGCCTCCTACACAGGAGCGGATCAGCTGCTTCCAGTCACAGGGGAATAGTGGCTCACAAAGGGGGGTCTCTGGGGGTATGTGTCCCAGGCATCCCTCCTTCATGGGGCCATCCTGAAGATAAAAAGAAGAAACGGAAAGTGGCAGTGTCCCAGCAGGGGGCGGGGCTACCTAGCCCTTTTTCCTGCAGTGCCATATGGGATATAGGAGTGATGGAGCTGCCACAGTCCCTACTCAGTGACACAACTGTCAGTATATGTAAGATAGGAGGACTATTATGTCTGTGTAACTATGTTATGTGTACAGTATGTTTATATATGTGTTTGAGTAACTATGTATGTGTCTGTAAATATATATGTGTCTATGTATGTCTATGTAACTGTATATGTGTCTCTGTGTAACCCTGTCTATATACAGTATGTCTGTGTATATAATGTGTCTGTGTATATACAGTGTGTATTAGAGATGAGCGGGTTCGGTTCCTCGGAATCCGAACCCCCCCGAACTTCAGCCTTTTTACACGGGTCCGAGGCAGACTCGGATCTTCCCGCCTTGCTCGGTTAACCCGAGCGCGCCCGAACGTCATCATCCCGCTGTCGGATTCTCGCGAGGCTCATATTCTATCGCGAGACTCTGATTCTATATAAGGAGCCGCGCGTCGCCACCATTTTCACACGTGCATTGAGATTGATAGGGAGAGGACGTGGCTGGCGTCCTCTCCGTTAGAATAGATAGAGACACTTGAGTTGATTACTTAGTAATTTTGGGGAGCATTAGGAGTACTCAGAGTGCAGAGTTTTGCTGATAGTTACTAGTGACTGACCACCACCAGTTTTATTTATTATTTAATATAATCCGTTCTCTGCCTGAAAAAAAACGATACACAGTCACATACCATATCTGTGCTCAGCCTCAGTGTGCTGCATGATAATATCATCTATATGTATATCTGACTGTGCTGAGTGCTCACTGCTCACACAGCTGAATTGTGGGGGAGACTGGGGTGCAGTTATAGCAGGAGTACAGTGCACACTTTTGCTGCCAGTGTGACTGACCAGTGACCACCAGTATATTGTCTGCCTGAAAAAGTTAAACACTCCTGTGGTGTTTTTTTTTTTATTCTATAAACGCATTCTGCTGACAGTGTCCAGCAGGTCCGTCATTCATTATATTATATAAATATTTACCTGCAGTAGTGTTATATTTTTTTTGTTCATCTCTATCATCTTTATCATCTCTATACTAGCAGACGCAGTACGGTAGTCCACGGCTCTGGCTACCTCTGTGTCGTCAGTGCTCGTCCATAATTGTATACCTACCTGTGGTGGGTTTTTTTTTCTATCTTCTTCATACTAGTAGTTTAGGAGTCTGCTGACAGTGTCCAGCAGGTCCGTCATTATATTATATATACCTGCAGTAGTGATATATATATATTTTTCATATCATTATCATCTCTATACTAGCAGACGCAGTACGGTAGTCCACGGCTGTAGCTACCTCTGTGTCGTCAGTGCTCGTCCATAATTGTATACCTACCTGTGGTGGGGTTTTTTTTTCTATCTTCTTCATACTAGTAGTTTAGGAGTCTGCTGACAGTGTCCCGCAGGTCCGTCATTATATTATATATACCTGCAGTAGTGATATATATATATTTTTTATATCATTATCATCTCTATACTAGCAGACGCAGTACGGTAGTCCACGGCTGTAGCTAACTCTGTGTCGTCAGTGCTCGTCCATAATTGTATACCTACCTGTGGTGGTTTTTTTTTTTCTATCTTCTTCATACTAGTAGTTTAGGAGTCTGCTGACAGTGTCCAGCAGGTCCGTCATTATATTATATATACCTGCAGTAGTGATATATATATATTTTTTATATCATTATCATCTCTATACTAGCAGACGCAGTACGGTAGTCCACGGCTGTAGCTACCTCTGTGTCGTCAGTGCTCGTCCATAATTGTATACCTACCTGTGGTGGGGTTTTTTTTTCTATCTTCTTCATACTAGTAGTTTAGGAGTCTGCTGACAGTGTCCAGCAGGTCCGTCATTATATTATATATACCTGCAGTAGTGATATATATATATTTTTTATATCATTATCATCTCTATACTAGCAGACGCAGTACGGTAGTCCATGGCTGTAGCTACCTCTGTGTCGTCAGTGCTCGTCCATAATTGTATACCTACCTGTGGTGGGGTTTTTTTTCTATCTTCTTCATACTAGTAGTTTAGGAGTCTGCTGACAGTGTCCAGCAGGTCCGTCATTATATTATATATACCTGCAGTAGTGATATATATATATTTTTTATATCATTATCATCTCTATACTAGCAGACGCAGTACGGTAGTACACGGCTGTAGCTACCTCTGTGTCGTCAGTGCTCGTCCATAATTGTATACCTACCTGTGGTGGGTTTTTTTTTCTATCTTCTTCATACTAGTAGTTTAGGAGTCTGCTGACAGTGTCCAGCAGGTCCGTCATTATATTATATATACCTGCAGTAGTGATATATATATATTTTTTATATCATTATCATCTCTATACTAGCAGACGCAGTACGGTAGTCCACGGCTGTAGCTACCTCTGTGTCGTCAGTGCTCGTCCATAATTGTATACCTACCTGTGGTGGGTTTTTTTTTTCTATCTTCTTCATACTAGTAGTTTAGGAGTCTGCTGACAGTGTCCAGCAGGTCCGTCATTATATTATATATACATGCAGTAGTGATATATATATATTTTTTATATCATTATCATCTCTATACTAGCAGACGCAGTACGGTAGTCCATGGCTGTAGCTACCTCTGTGTCGTCAGTGCTCGTCCATAATTGTATACCTACCTGTGGTGGGTTTTTTTTTCTATCTTCTTCATACTAGTAGTTTAGGAGTCTGCTGACAGTGTCCAGCAGGTCCGTCATTATATTATATATACCTGCAGTAGTGATATATATATATTTTTCATATCATTATCATCTCTATACTAGCAGACGCAGTACGGTAGTCCACGGCTGTAGCTACCTCTGTGTCGTCAGTCACTCGTCATCCATAAGTATACTAGTATCCATCCATCTCCATTGTTTACCTGAGGTGCCTTTTAGTTGTGCCTATTAAAATATGGAGAACAAAAATGTGGAGGTTCCAAAAATAGGGAAAGATCAAGATCCACTTCCACCTCGTGCTGAAGCTGCTGCCACTAGTCATGGCCGAGACAATGAAATTCCATCAACGTCGTCTGCCAAGGCCGATGCCCAATGTCATAGTACAGAGCATGTAAAATCCAAAACACAAAATACCAGTAAAAAAAGGACTCAAAAATCTAAAATAAAATCGTCGGAGGAGAAGCGTAAACTTGCAAATATGCCATTTACCACACGGAGTGGCAAGGAACGGCTGAGGCCCTGGCCTATGTTCATGGCTAGTGGTTCAGCTTCACATGAGGATGGAAGCACTCAGCCTCTCGCTAGAAAAATGAAAAGACTTAAGCTGGCAAAAGCACAGCAAAGAACTGTGCGTTCTTCGAAATCACAAATCCACAAGGAGAGTCCAATTGTGTCGGTTGCGATGCCTGACCTTCCCAACACTGGACGTGAAGAGCATGCGCCTTCCACCATTTGCACGCCCCCTGCAAGTGCTGGAAGGAGCACCCGCAGTTCAGTTCCTGATAGTCAGATTGAAGATGTCAGTGTTGAAGTACACCAGAATGAGGAGGATATGGGTGTTGCTGGCGCTGGGGAGGAAATTGACAAGGAGGATTCTGATGGTGAGGTGGTTTGTTTAAGTCAGGCACCCAGGGATACACCTGTTGTCCGTGGGAGGAATATGGCCATTGACATGCCTGGTGAAAATACCAAAAAAATCAGCTCTTCGGTGTGGAAGTATTTCAACAGAAATGCGGACAACAGGTGTCAAGCCGTGTGTTGCCTTTGTCAAGCTGTAATAAGTAGGGGTAAGGACGTTAACCACCTCGGAACATCCTCCCTTATACGTCACCTGCAGCGCATTCATCATAAGTCAGTGACAAGTTCAAAAACTTTGGGCGACAGCGGAAGCAGTCCACTGACCAGTAAATCCCTTCCTCTTGTAACCAAGCTCACGCAAACCACCCCACCAACTCCCTCAGTGTCAATTTCCTCCTTCCCCAGGAATGCCAATAGTCCTGTAGGCCATGTCACTGGCAATTCTGACGAGTCCTCTCCTGCCTGGGATTCCTCCGATGCATACTTGCATGTAACGCCTACTGCTGCTGGCGCTGCTGTTGTTGCTGCTGGGAGTCGATGGTCATCCCAGAGGGGAAGTCGTAAGACCACTTTTACTACTTCCACCAAGCAATTGACTGTCCAACAGTCCTTTGCGAGGAAGATGAAATATCACAGCAGTCATCCTGCTGCAAAGCGGATAACTGAGGCCTTGGCATCCTGGGCGGTGAGAAACGTGGTTCCGGTATCCATCATTACTGCAGAGCCAACTATAGACTTGATTGAGGTACTGTGTCCCTGGTACCAAATACCATCTAGGTTCCATTTCTCTAGGCAGGCGATACCGAAAATGTACACAGACCTCAGAAAAAGACTCACCAGTGTCCTAAAAAATGCAGTTGTACCCAATGTCCACTTAACCACGGACATGTGGACAAGTGGAGCAGGGCAGACTCAGGACTATATGACTGTGACAGCCCACTGGGTAGATGTATTGCCTCCCGCAGCAAGAACAGCAGCGGCGGCACCAGTAGCAGCATCTCGCAAATGCCAACTCATTCCTAGGCAGGCTACGCTTTGTATCACCGCTTTCCAGAAGAGGCACACAGCTGACAACCTCTTACGGAAACTGAGGAACATCATCGCAGAATGGCTTACCCCAATTGGACTCTCCTGTGGATTTGTGGCATCGGACAACGCCAGCAATATTGTGTGTGCATTAAATATGGGCAAATTCCAGCACGTCCCATGTTTTGCACATACCTTGAATTTGGTGGTGCAGAATTATTTAAAAAACGTGAGGGGCGTGCAAGAGATGCTGTCGGTGGCCAGAAGAATTGCGGGACACTTTCGGCGTACAGGCACCACATACAGAAGACTGGAGCAACACCAAAAATGCCTGAACCTGCCCTGCCATCATCTGAAGCAAGAAGTGGTAACGAGGTGGAATTCAACAAGTCTGCAGGGGTTCAAAGAACTGCTGGTGAGAAAATTGTCAAGTCAAGCGGAACGCGACCTGTCAACATCTCCTCCTTCACATTCTCCCGCAACTGGGGGTGCGAGGAAAAGGCTCAGAATTCCGAGCCCACCCGCTGGCGGTGATGCAGGGCAGTCTGGAGCGACTGCTGATGCTGACATCTGGTCCGGACTGAAGGACCTGACAACGATTACGGACATGTCGTCTACTGTCACTGCATATGATTCTCTCACCATTGAAAGAATGGTGGAGGATTATATGAGTGACCGCATCCAAGTAGGCACGTCAGACAGTCCGTACGTATACTGGCAGGAAAAAGAGGCAATTTGGAGGCCCTTGCACAAACTGGCTTTATTCTACCTAAGTTGCCCTCCCACAAGTGTGTACTCCGAAAGAGTGTTTAGTGCCGCCGCTCACCTTGTCAGCAATCGGCGTACGAGGTTACTTCCAGAAAATGTGGAGAAGATGATGTTCATTAAAATTAATTATAATCAATTCCTCCATGGAGACATTCACCAGCAGCAATTGCCTCCACAAAGTACACAGGGAGCTGTGATGGTGGATTCCAGTGGGGACGAATTGATAATCTGTGAGGAGGGGGATGTACACGGTGATGAATCGGAGGATGATGATGAGGTGGACATCTTGCCTCTGTAGAGCCAGTTTGTGCAAGGAGAGATTAATTGCTTCTTTTTTGGTGGGGGTCCAAACCAACCCGTCATTTCAGTCACAGTCGTGTGGCAGACCCTGTCACTGAAATGATGGGTTGGTTAAAGTGTGCATGTCCTGTTTATACAACATAAGGGTGGGTGGGAGGGCCCAAGGACAATTCCATCTTGCACCTCTTTTTTCTTTCATTTTTCTTTGCGTCATGTGCTGTTTGGGGAGTGTTTTTTGGAAGGGCCATCCTGCGTGACACTGCAGTGCCACTCCTAGATGGGCCAGGTGTTTGTGTCGGCCACTAGGGTCGCTTATCTTAGTCACACAGCTACCTCATTGCGCCTCTTTTTTTTCTTCTTTGCGTCATGTGCTGTTAGGGGAGTATTTTTTGGAAGGGCCATCCGGCCTGACACTGCAGTGCCACTCCTAGATGGGCCAGGTGTTTGTGTCGGCCACTAGGGTCGCTTAGCTTACTCACACAGCTACCTCATTGCGCCTCTTTTTTTCTTTGCGTCATGTGCTGTTTGGGGAGTGTTTTTTGGAAGGGCCATCCTGCGTGACACTGCAGTGACACTCCTAGATGGGCCAGGTGTTTGTGTCGGCCACTTGGGTCACTGAGCTTAGTCACACAGCTACCTCATTGCGCCTCTTTTTTTCTTTGCGTCATGTGCTGTTTGGGGAGTGTTTTTTGGAAGGGCCATCCTGCGTGACACTGCAGTGCCACTCCTAGATGGGCCAGGTGTTTGTGTCGGCCACTTGGGTCGCTGAGCTTAGTCATCCAGATTTAAAACCTACCTTGGATCTCTCTTTCCGGCAGACACAAGTCTGCAGGGGTTCAAAGAACTGCTGGTGAGAAAATTGTCAAGTCAAGCGGAACGCGACCTGTCAACATCTCCTCCTTCACATTCTCCCGCAACTGGGGGTGCGAGGAAAAGGCTCAGAATTCTGAGCCCACCCGCTGGCGGTGATGCAGGGCAGTCTGGAGCGACTGCTGATGCTGACATCTGGTCCGGACTGAAGGACCTGACAACGATTACGGACATGTCGTCTACTGTCACTGCATATGATTCTCTCACCATTGAAAGAATGGTGGAGGATTATATGAGTGACCGCATCCAAGTAGGCACGTCAGACAGTCCGTACGTATACTGGCAGGAAAAAGAGGCAATTTGGAGGCCCTTGCACAAACTGGCTTTATTCTACCTAAGTTGCCCTCCCACAAGTGTGTACCCCGAAAGAGTGTTTAGTGCCGCTGCTCACCTTGTCAGCAATCGGCGTACGAGGTTACTTCCAGAAAATGTGGAGAAGATGATGTTCATTAAAATTAATTATAATCAATTCCTCCATGGAGACATTCACCAGCAGCAATTGCCTCCACAAAGTACACAGGGAGCTGTGATGGTGGATTCCAGTGGGGACGAATTAATAATCTGTGAGGAGGGGGATGTACACGGTGATGAATCGGAGGATGATGATGAGGTGGACATCTTGCCTCTGTAGAGCCAGTTTGTGCAAGGAGAGATTAATTGCTTCTTTTTTGGTGGGGGTCCAAACCAACCCGTCATTTCAGTCACAGTCGTGTGGCAGACCCTGTCACTGAAATGATGGGTTGGTTAAAGTGTGCATGTCCTGTTTATACAACATAAGGGTGGGTGGGAGGGCCCAAGGACAATTCCATCTTGCACCTCTTTTTTCTTTCATTTTTCTTTGCGTCATGTGCTGTTTGGGGAGTGTTTTTTGGAAGGGCCATCCTGCGTGACACTGCAGTGCCACTCCTAGATGGGCCAGGTGTTTGTGTCGGCCACTAGGGTTGCTTATCTTAGTCACACAGCTACCTCATTGCGCCTCTTTTTTTTCTTCTTTGCGTCATGTGCTGTTTGGGGAGTATTTTTTGGAAGGGCCATCCGGCCTGACACTGCAGTGCCACTCCTAGATGGGCCAGGTGTTTGTGTCGGCCACTAGGGTCGCTTAGCTTACTCACACAGCTACCTCATTGCGCCTCTTTTTTTCTTTGCGTCATGTGCTGTTTGGGGAGTGTTTTTTGGAAGGGCCATCCTGCGTGACACTGCAGTGCCACTCCTAGATGGGCCAGGTGTTTGTGTCGGCCACTTGGGTCGCTGAGCTTAGTCACACAGCTACCTCATTGCGCCTCTTTTTTTCTTTGCGTCATGTGCTGTTTGGGGAGTGTTTTTTGGAAGGGCAATCCTGCGTGACACTGCAGTGCCACTCCTAGATGGGCCAGGTGTTTGTGTCGGCCACTTGGGTCGCTGAGCTTAGTCATCCAGCGACCTCGGTGCAAATTTTAGGACTAAAAATAATATTGTGAGGTGTGAGGTGTTCAGAATAGACTGAAAATGAATGGAAATTTTGGTTATTGAGGTTAATAATACTTTGGGATCAAAATGACCACCAAATTCTATGATTTAAGCTGTTTTTTAGGGTTTTTTAAAAAAAAAACACCCGAATCCAAAACACACCCGAATCCGACAAAAAAAATTTGGTGAGGTTTTGCCAAAACGCGTTCGAACCCAAAACACGGCCACGGAACCGAACCCAAAACCAAAACACAAAACCCGAAAAATTTCCGGTGCACATCTCTAGTGTGTATATGTGTGTCTATGTAACTGTATATGTGTATCTGTGAAACCCTGTCTATATATTTATGTGTATATAATGTGTCTGTGTATATACAGTATGCATCTATGTATATGTGTGTCTATATAACTGTATATGTGTATCTGTGTAACTATGTGTCTCTGTGTAACCCTGTCTATATATGTATGTGTATATAATGTGTCTGTGTATATACAGTATGCGTCTATGTGTGTCTATGTAACTGTATATGTGTATCTGTGTAACTCTGTCTATATGTGTCTGTGTACATACAGTATGTGTCTGAGTAACTATATATGTGTCTGTATATATGTTTCTGTGTTTATACAGTATCTGTCTGTATACCTGTATATATGTGTCTTTGCAACACTGCATTATATGGTGGGCGCTGCAATGCTCTGCATTATATAGTGGGCACTGATGGTCTTTGTATTATATGGCGGTCACAAAATTCTTTAAGTTACTAAATGTCACACATCTGGGATTGCGGCCGCCGCGCTTACCCCTGCGTGTTCGCTGGCTCTTCTGGCGGCTCCGGCCTCCGGTGGGTTCCGGGTCCCGGCGTCTGGCTGGCGCTGCTCCCGGCGGTCCTCCGGAGCGTGGGTACCGCCATTGCGCCAGGCGTCCACATAGGTGCTGTGAGCGGGTGACGTCGCTTGCTCCCCTCTCCGTCAATCAGGGTGAAGCGGGAAGTTCAAAAGCGGACGCTCGTCTGTGTCCGGCGCCTGAGTATCGTCTCTGTACTGTTACGAACGCCAGTGCTCCTGGTAGCAGCGTGTTTCCCTGTGGCTATACTCCAGAGCCTCCTGCATCCAAGGTGTCTGCCTGCAAGCATAGTCCCCAGTGTTCACAGTATTCAGCATGCCTTATGGGTTGAACAAACTTTAGTCTTTAGTCTTCAGCATCACTCACAAGTTCCTTATTCTTCTGTGTACTTCAACATTTTCCCAAATCCTCTCACATCGATTTCTTCAGCATCGTTCACAAGTTCTTCATTCTTCTGTGTGCTCCAGCATCGCTCCCTAATTCTCTCACATCGATTTCTTCAGCATCGTTCACAAGTTCTTCATTCTTCTGTGTGCCCCAGCATCGCTCCCTAATCTTCACATATCGATTTCTTCAGCATCGTTCACAAGTTCTTCATTCTTCTGTGTGCTCCAGCATCGCTCCCTAATCTTCACACATTGATTTCTTCAGCATCGCTCACAAGTTCTTCATTCTTCTGTGTGCTTCAACATGGCTCCCAAATCTTCTCACATCGATTCCTTCAGCATCGCTCACAAGTTCTTCATTCTTCTGTGTGCTTCAACATCACTCCCAAATCTTCTCACATCGATTCCTTCAGCATCGCTCACAAGTTCTTCATTCTTCAGTGTGCTTCAACATCGCTCCCAAATCTTGTCACATCGATTTCTTCAGCATCGCTCACAAGTCCTTCATCCTTTTGTGTGCTTCAGCATCACTCCCAAATCTTGTCACATCGATTTCTTCAGCATCGCTCACAAGTCCTTCATTCTTCTGTTTACTTCAGCATCGCTCCCAAACCTTTGTCACACCAAGTTCTTTAGCGTTATATACAAATTATAACTGCCAAGTAGTTCTGCGTGAGGAAGACCTATATTCGTCCGTCCCTACTCCGGCCCAGCTGCAGTTCCTCTTCCCGACCATCGGAAGAACCCCCAAGTTCTCAATTACTTCAGACCAGGTCAGTGACACTAAAATGCTATTAGTATTCTTTTGTGGTCATTAAATTGCTCTCAGTTGTTGTCTAGAGGTCACAAAATTGCTCTCAGTATTGTCTAGTAGTCACAAAATTGATCTCATTATTGTCTAGTAGTCACAAAATTGCTCTCATTATTGTCTAGTAGTCACAAAATTGCTCTCATTATTGTCTGGATGTCCCAAAATTGCTCTCTGTATTATCTGGTAGTCACAAAATTGCTCTCAGTACTGTAGGGTAGTCACAAAATTGCTCTCAGTATTGTCTGGAAGTCACAAAATGTCTCTCAGTATTGTCTAGTAGTCACAAAATTGCTCTCAGTTTTGTCTAGTAGTCACAAAATTGCTCTCAGTAATGTCTGGAGGTCACAAAATGGCTCTCAATATTGTCTAGTATTCACAAAATTGCTCTCAGTATTGTCTAGTAGTCACAAACTTGCTATCAGTATTGTATGGTAGTCACAAAATTGCTCTCAGTATTGTCTGGAGGTCACAGAATTGTTCTCTGTATTGTCTAGTAGTCACAAAATTGCTCTCAGTATTGTAGGTTAGTCACAGAATTGCTCACAGTATTGTCTGGTAGTCACAAAATTGCTCTCAGTATTGTAGGGTAGTCACAACGATTGCAAATGGAATCAGCATTGTATTTTTTTCATTTTTTCTGTTAATGTGCATTTGACATGGATCTGTGAATGTGAATGTGAGTAATATCAGGTTGGCATGGGGTTGGAGTTTCAATCTATATCTTGCCTCAGGGCACCTGGGATGAAGTTACGCCACTGGTTGAAGTCCCGGAAATTTCAATCCGGGTTGACCCTTTCACACAGAAAAAGGACCCGTGATTATCGGCAAATTACCGGGTAGAACTTCTTAACCCGGTAATTTGTTTTTCTGTCTGAAAAGGGTAATAGAAGAGCTGGGTAAGTGGAATCTGGCATGTCAGCAGTGGCAGGGCAGGGCAAACATGGATTGCGACTGAGCGCGGGCGTGAGGACAGCGCAGGGCTGTGTGACATCAGCATACTACATCGCGAGGCGGTCGGAGCGTGATGTCGGGTGGGCTGTGCTGCCACATGACTGTGAGTCTGACTGGGCAGCGGGCGCAGTGGGAGGGGTTGTGGAGGAAGAACAGTGACAGCATATCAATGAGCAGCGCAGCTTGCTGGGCTCATGCACGCTGTAGTAGCAGGCGTGACTGGGGGGGGGGGGGTGCCGGACATTAGGGGGTACCTGTGCGCACCCCAGGTACCCCACCTGCACATGCCTATGCACACTACAAGATTCCAATTATTTTCAACAGCCTTAAAAATCTAATTAATCCATCAGGTTAATCACTTGGATTTAATTAAAAAAACTGGAATAGCAAGATAGCTTTTTGATATTTAGGTTTTAATTGAATGATTCACGTAAACAATTTGATAATTATATGCGGATGAGTATAATAATGCAATGTATTAGGAACACCTAATTGCCCCAACTGGAAACAATTTCTGAAACTTCTCTGCAACTAAACATAGCTGACAAGAGAGAACAGGAGACCGGCGTAAGGTAAGCTGCCTGTTGATCGTTCTTAAACTGATTTTTAAGCCTAGAACCCCAAACGTCATACCCCTGCACTACTAGATGTCTTGGGATAGGCATTGTGTCTAATGAGAGGGGAGGGGCTTGTTCAAAATAAAGTCACAATCTGGAGTTTGCAAATCCCATATGCTGAATGCATTCCGGAGCTGCAGTCATCTATGCTGTGTATGTATGTGAAGGGATTGGTACACAAACTTCCCATGCAGTCATGTGCTGCAGATTTACATTTGAGGGGTGGAATGTTGCCATGTTCGATAGCAAGTACAGCCTTACTCAACAAGATTGCCCTTGTGCACAAATACTGTGTACTCCATGACCATATAATATATGGGTAATCATGGAGGAAAGCAGCTTCAGATGTAGATTTTAGTCAGCCAATCAGATCATTGTCATTAAATTTATCACCAGTGTTTATTTGCAGATACAGTACCTGCAATTGATCTAGCTACTGGCAGACATACTGTATGGGCATCTATAAGTAAGTCATTATGCAAACACGACCTTATTGTATTTATAATAGATCTCCCCTTTCCTCCCCCATGTCACATCTCCAGAAACTGACAGGCACACATGTCACATGCCAGCAGTGTCGGACTGGAGCATGGAGGGCCCACCGGGGGGATGCAGAGGTAGCGGCCCATGCTTAGGGGTGTGGCCAGCTTCCACAGAGGCTTGGCTAACATGGTATGGGCCCCATGATAAATATATATAGTAAATACTGCTAGTGCATGCATGATAATGTACCAGATTACTAACAGCAATGCACTGTAGATAATATGTATAATGTACAATTCAAGTGCACAGTCGGGACCTGATCCATAGAGGAGGAGGTGGGCCCCCAGGCAGTGGGGCCCACCAGGTGGTTTCACCTGTACCCCTGTGGGCCTGTCTAACCCTGCATGCCAGCAAATCTGCTTTAATAACTTATCTTTCTGGGAGCACAAGGGGATGATATACAGTAGATTGCATTTTTTTATGGCTCTTCCTATCCAGGTTCCAACGCCATACAGGAGAACCCCCCTCATTATTAAAAGAACTCATCTGGGGAAGTTTAATAATCATTGAAATAGATCATTTACATATATAAATTAATGTACATATCCAGGGGGAATGTATTTATACAGTATAGTTTTTCTCTTCAAGAGAAAGGGTTTTTTAAGTTTGCTTGGAATTCCCTTTCAGTACGAACATTTTCCATTAACCCATTTCAACCCATTTAATACAATTTTAGTAATGTTTGAAATTGTTTCACAGTGGTTCTAAAGTTGAAAAGAATTGTGTTACATTCTAGCACTTTATAAAGACTAAAATTATTTGAGCAGTTAGGGGCCATACATCTGTGGCCCAATTCCCTGTTCTGACTATCTAATCTGCCTATTACTAATCAGCGTTCCGTCAGGAAATCTTTAAAAAAAAATAATGTTAAACATTTCTGACTAATTGAGTATTCCAGCAAATTGGATTTCCCCAATCCACTGACCAAGGCATCGGCAGAACAGAGAATTGTCCCAATACCTACATGACTATAAATTGTGTGATATTTTAATATTGTAAAATTTCAACTCAAAGCAAAGTAATAAATCAAAGGAATTTAGAAAAAACAAAGAACAACCCTATGAACTGTAGTTAATTAGTCTTCAGCAGGCAGAAAGAGCACTTGTTTGTAGTTTGTTTTCTAAATGGAACTGCGGACTGTAGAGGTGATGTTGCACTACATTGAGAGTTCATGGATGAAGTAAAAGTTTTCAATCCAATATGACTACCTTGAATAGTTGGAGCATCTCAAATTCATACCTCAGTATTACCTGGCAACATTCTCTTTATTGTAGTCTTACAACATTCTGAATAAAACCAATTGACTCTAACCAACTTTTTGGGGTGTAATAACAAAAAAATCACCTGTCGGAGATAGCAAAGCAGAACAGTTTTCTGTTACAGGTTGAGAGATAAACTGGAGAAGTTGCCCAAAGTAACCAATCAGCTAATACCTGTCATTTATCTGACACAATCTTGACATGGCAGTTAGGAGCTGATTGGATGCTTTGGGCAACTACTCCATTTTACCTCTCTTGATACATCTTCCCATTAGACAAAATTAAGAACTCTGCCACGTAATATAAATACATAGCTAAAAACAGAAACAAAGTAGATAGAAAAAGCACTTGTTGGAGAACTTGTATTAGTCAGGTCATCTTAAAATCAACTAAATATTATAGATAAGCAGAAACATGGAGGCCAATGTCTACACAAATTGGTCACGCTACTCGACTGTAAACTGGATGGGCAGACATGGAGAAAAGCCAATCTGCATATTTTCAGGTTGCACTTCATTGTCTTCCTGTAGCCTCACTATGGGGTCTATTTACTAAGCCTTGGATGGAGATGAAGTAGATGGAGATAAAGTCCCAGCCAACCAGCTCTTAATTGTCATTTTTCAAACCCAGCCTGTGACATGGTAGTTAGGAGCTGATTGTCTGGAACTTTATCTCCATCCAATTTATCTCCATCCAATGCTTAGTAAATAGACCCCATGTCACTCTATCCATTTATCTATTAATATGAAGCATCTGTCTTACCTGTCCCGGGAAGCACGGCCAACAATAGCAGAAACCAAGTCAATGGAATAAAATGTAATGTCCCCATGGTTTGTGTTCCGTGTAAGTCCTTCTGTCCTGATAAATATCCAATGGGAGCATCAACAGGACAAATGCTAAATGGATGAATTCTGCAGGGGTTTTATCTGAGTGTGATGTAGACAAGGGACAACCCATATATGACTCTGCTCAGTGTATATTCATAGACATTTCCATTTATTCTGCTAAAACAATTAGCTTAAATACTCATAATTCATGGTCAATGAGCTGTGACACATGATGTAAACATGATACTGAATGACTAGTGACTGCAGGAACTTTTGCCTGTACCTATAAATGGAGAAGCGTTCTGGGTATTGACAACAGCATAGGATGTTTGCCTGTAGTAAAGGAAATTGTCTATCAACAGCAAATTTTTACTGGAGTTTAAACTTGTTAATAATTTTACTTATTCTATGTACTGACCAACTAATTATTTTTCTTCACTCTATTTCATATACATATATATATATATATATATATATATATATATATATATATATATATACTGTATGTATTTAATAAGTGTTGCCCTTGTGTACTTTACTCTGTGTTTGTTCTTTGTTCATATTTTTTTCTCAATACCTTGCAGAGTGACACAACTTGATAGATAGATAGATAGATAGATAGATAGATAGATAGATAGATAGATAGATAGATAGATAGATAGATAATGAGCAAAGAGACAGCGGCACTCCCAAAGGAATTTTTAAATAGTATTTAGTGAATCTTCAATAAGTACAAAGGAAGCACGTGCTGATTCATTCACCGATATTTCAGGGCCAGACCAGCCCAATTATCAAGGTGACAGCATGACAGTGAAAAAAAATAATAACATGTATGTATATATATATATATATATATATTGTTATTGTTATTTACTTTATTTATTTTTTTTCAATTATTTTAGGACTGATTTTACCCTGTTCCTTACAGGAAACCCTAATAAGGTCCTTTATCTACACTTGAACTCCAAATTAGGCCATCCACTTGATGTGGGGGTTTTACACCCCACCTTTATTCACACTTTTATACTTCAATTATATGGGTATGTATTTTTACTATAACCACCTGTTCATCTTTTCTGTTCCATTCTTGTTTGTTACCAAAACTTAAATGGGTCCAAAATAGTAATTATCACCACATCTGGTTTCAGATATTTCCTATCTTAAAATTCCTTGCAACTTCATTGAGCACACCTGTATGTGATTCTAACTTGGTATGTACCATCCTTGATGTCCCTTACTGCGGCACTGTTTGTCTATATTTATTATGTGTCAGTAAGTGCTTTATGATGAAACGCGTTGGTTTTTTATGAATATCATCTATGTCATCATATTCGGAGGCCTAGTGACGATCACGAGACACAAATTGAGAATACTCAAATGTATTAGTGAGAACAGATGATTTTATGTTTTTGCTGTATACGTATGTAGTTTTTTTCTCTACAATCCGCATTGTTTTTATATGATCTGGAATATGTCAAACTTTTAATTAATGAAATCTGTTATTTTCAGGATTATTGAATGATTTATTATGCATTAGGTGGTATATTTGAAATTAAGTAGGAGAATGTATTAGTGCCCTCAGATCTTGTTCTTCTACATACTTTATATATTTAATAAGTGTTGCCTTGTGTACTTTACTCCGTGTTTGTTCTTTGTTCATATTTTTTTCTCAGTACCCTGCAGGACCGGGCACCTTTTATTGGGCTTTATGAATATTTACACACATATAAAGTTATAATTGGTTTAGCTTGTTTGCCCAGTACTTCCATTCTAATTTAATTTCACAGGATATGTTAATAAGTACTTTTTAAGCTGTTGTTGCCGCTTTGATGATCATTTTGGAGAAAAGTTGGCAGGAGATACTGTAATTACATCTGTGCCAGTCTGTGGTGTGGACAGTCTTCTTTCTCTTTTATTTGTTATTATATAATAGAATGGTTCTCTCTATTCTCAGTGCCTATATTCCGAAACTTGCAGCACCAGATATAACTTCTAATAATGTCACATATATAGAAAGCGGCTTGTGCTTTCATTTCATTCATCACCTAGCCTGTCACCTTCTTATATCTAATATCTTTGGTTAAGCCTGAGAGACGATCACTTTGCTGCATGAACCTGGTATTTTTCTATATGCGTTTTTGGCATTCTGTAAATCAGTAGTCAACATGTAATGAAATAACATGACCCATACATCAATCAAATACATATTTGATCCATACAGTACATCAGGCGTTCAACACAACATCCAGTGCTGTAGCTGTACTTTATAGAACATTATTTTTCACATATCTTGGCTACTTTTATATGTACCGTAATCTACAGAGAATATGGGCAGTGTAGATGGTGTAATGGTTAGCAATAATGTTTCACAGAATTGAGGTCATAGATTAATTTCCCACCAAAGCCCTAACTCTTTTGGGTTCTCCGGTTTACTCCCACAATCCAAAAATATACCGGCAGGTTAATTGGCTCCTCTCAAAAATATAAACCATAGAGTACTTGGCCATGTGTTTAGGGTAGACTAGATAGATAAGTGGTTCCACTTTTAGCCCCTACCACTTTATTTCCTTGTGAGTAAAGTTTTGTAATTTAGAATTAAAACACAGTCAAATTGGGGGTGTGGCTTGGCTGGCAAGAGGAGCAGTCTCATCTCTCATCAGCTCCTGCAGGCTTGCCACATTAGAGGCACTTAAAAGAGGATTTCCCACCCCCAGTGCATTACCTGTGCCACCAGGGCATCTGCTGGTCTCAGTGCTCTATCTCTCCTGATGATGTGAGGCCTCGGTGGAGTCCCTCTGTGCTGAAGCCTACCTGCTGGAGGAAGCCGCGGCCTCAATTTCTGGCCCTCCCCCATAACATCCTCAGTTGTGTTGCCGGCGGCGGATCGCTACTCATTCCCGGCCTGGAACAGTGCTGTCTCCCACGGCTGCCCCTACTCCTGACACCCTAGGATTGGGGCTCTGTCCCCGCGACTAGGCTTGCCCACCATCTTGGATGGCTTCATTGAGATGGGACTGCACGCAGGTGAAATGTCTCCCTGCTTCTTACCATGGACCCCACACTCTACTAATAAAGAGGCAAACAGGAGCGGGAATTGGGCCCCCTTCTATGCTGGTGGTAGCATGTTCTGTGTCCTAGCACACAGTAGTGTATCCTGCCAAATACAGGGAGCAGAAATTCACCACCTAGAGATCCAGACTGGCGTTTCTGACCCACCTCTCCCATCTCCTCTGTAATGCTGTCTGAGGCTCCCACTTTCTCAGTTTGGCCCCCTCTATGCAGTACATCCCAGGTTGTAAAATTAGCGGCTCAAGATGACACACCAGACCTCGCTGCAGGTCATGACCCATTCACTCCACGGCTGTCTCTGGAGGCAATACAGGTGTCAGCTGGACCACACCTGGAGCAGTCCAACAGAACCTGCTACAAGGAAATGGAAGTGCACCTGGCGCTAATCACTAACCAGAGTGAGAGCAGCTGAACTCTGAGGGATGATCCAAAAACCCTCTAAAGAAGAATATACAAACAAAAAATGAGACAGCGCTGCCAACCCTGGTTTTGAGATTTAAATTTATATTTATATGGTATACATACACAAAGATGACAAAAATTATTAAATATAGACAAAAAGATACCGGCCAGTATCACACTAATATAATTAATAAAATTTCATCATAAAATACAATTCTTAATTAATTGCACCTCTATTTGAAAGAATTATTTTTATAATATTAGCTTATCATTCAATAATGATGCCAATAATAATTCATGCATAAAATTTCCCTAGCGAATTAATGACAAAAATATATATACTCTGAACTTTAAAATGAATGCTGTACTAGCAGTCCCAATATTTAGCACAATGAATTAATATGCCCCAATGAGCAAGCATATATTTCCTTATCCAGGCAGCCTTTCAATCATCCATATATGGCAAGGTTAGTATTATTATATAGCCACACAAGATTCTCTTAGCCCAAATAGAAGAAGCAGTCCTGTGAGACTTGCAAGGAAAAACAGCCAATAGCCAGGAATAGAAGCAGAGTTAGTAGATTAGGTTAGCCCCTGTTTTGCATTACTCCAGGATTAGAGCACATTTTGCCAAAGCACTCAAAATAGATGTTATCCTTTCTGGCTGCACAAGCTAGCAGCATAAGATTGTTGGGGTCACCAAAGCTTCACAGCACTCATAACCCTGTGCACTAAGGTATGAGTGATAACAGTTCACCGGCCGGTAAATGAAAGTTGTGAGCCACACACTCGATATTGCAGGGGGTGAGAGACTGTCTCTTGACTCACAGTACTTGTCTTTATCCCTCTCAAACGCGTTTCTCCGCCTCAGGGTCCGTTTTCAGCGGCTTCATCAGTGTCAGACACTGATGAAGCCGCTGAAAACGGACCCTGAGGTGGAGAAACGCGTTTGAGAGGGATAAAGACAAGTACTGTGAGTCAAGAGACAGTCTCTCACCCCCTGCAATATCGAGTGTGTGGCTCACAACTTTCATTTACCGGCCGGTGAACTGTTATCACTCATACCTTAGTGCACAGGGTTATGAGTGCTGTGAAGCTTTGGTGACCCCAACAATCTTATGCTGCTAGCTTGTGCAGCCAGAAAGGATAACATCTATTTTGAGTGCTTTGGCAAAATGTGCTCTAATCCTGGAGTAATGCTAAACAGGGGCTAACCTAATCTACTAACTCTGCTTCTATTCCTGGCTATTGGCTGTTTTTCCTTGCAAGTCTCACATGACTGCTTCTTCTATTTGGGCTAAGATAATCTTGTGTGGCTATATAATAATACTAACCTTGCCATATATGGATGATTGAAAGGCTGCCTGGATAAGGAAATATATGCTTGCTCATTGGGGCATATTAATTCATTGTGCTAAATACCGGGACTGCTAGTACAGCATTCATTTTAAAGTTCAGAGTATATATATTTTTGTCATTAATTCGCTAGGGCAATTTTATGCATGAATTATTATTGGCATCATTATTGAATGATAAGCTAATATTATAAAAATAATTCTTTCAAATAGAGGTGCAATTAATTAAGAATTGTATTTTATGATGAAATTTTATTAATTATATTAGTGTGATACTGGCCGGTATCTTTTTGTCTATATTTAATAATTTTTGTCATCTTTGTGTATGTATACCATATAAATATAAATTTAAATCTCAAAACCAGGGTTGGCAGCGCTGTCTCATTTTTTGTTTGTATAGAACCTGCTACATACGGCTCCAGTCTTCTACATTTGGCCTGCCCTCCTGCCCAGTGAGTACCTGCTGCTGTTGATAGCTCCTCTGTGGCCTGCTGTTTTTGCCTGTTGGGTCCTCATTTCTGCTTCCTAACCGCATAGACCTCCTCCTAGTTACCCCTTCTGTGAGGAATTCTTATCCGCTTGGTGCCAATGTCACCTGTAATGACTTTCTAAATTTGACTCCTTACCCCTCTTGGCCTTGAGCTACACCATTGGAGCAAATCCCCCCTTTATTTTTGTGTTACTTTCCCCTGCTCCCTGTCTCTCCATAAGATTTCTAAGGGAGGCAATAAATCCTCAGGTGGTGATCTCGCTCCGTTTCTCTCTAAACATACACTGGCCGGAGCTAGTTCTGATACACATGGACATTTCCATGATCGCTCCATTTCTTGCTCCAACAAGAATCTGAGGATGATGACCTTGCACCTATAACCTGTCGAGACTTTCTTTCTCTTATCAAAGAGGTTAAGAATGTGAAAACCACAGTGCAAGCTCTTCACTCCTTGAAATCAATATTGCAGAAATTGGTGGTAGGACCAACCAGCTTGAGAAATGGGTGGATGAAGTGGTGACATTCCAATAATCCATAGATACTGAAGAAGTTGAGCTGTATTTTAAATGCCTCTTTGCTCACCTATAACCTGAGACTCCAGAAGACTATGTCCTCCTGGATCATGCTCACAAAGCCCTGCATCCTTATTCCCAACAATCATCTCAACCCAGGGAGGTCATCATCAGGGGATACGGGCATTAGGTTTACACCACTTAGGTCGACATGCATTAGGTCAACAGGATCACTAAGTCGACATGGTCATTAGGTCAATATGTACTAGGTCGACAGGTCAAGATGAGTTTTTTAATTTTTTTTTAAATTTTTGAACTTTTTCATACTTTACGATCCACGTGGACTACAATTGGGAACAGTAACCTGTGCCAGGCGCAGCGAGCCACAGTGCCCGAAGCATGGCAAGTGAAGCGAGACACGCGAGGGGACATGGTGCACTAATTGGTGTTCCCCGTCACTTTACGAAGAAAACGACACCCAAAAAAGTACAAAATCTCATGTCGACCTTTTGAACTGTCGACCTAGTACATCTCGACCTAATGGCCATGTCGACCTAGTGACCCTTTTGACCTAATGCATGTTGTCCTATATTGGTCGACCTAATGACTGTTGACCTAAGTGGTGTCGACCCAACGACCCATACCCATCCTCAGAATGCACTACTTCTCTGCTAAAGAAGCCATCATGATGGCGGTTCATCAACTCCAGACTGTAACCTTTGATAATTCCACCTCTCTCCAATCACATAAGCCAAACGTAGGGAATCTAAGTCTATCACTGCTCTATTTTGCCAAAAGGATATTAAATACTGGTTGGGTTTCCCTTACCGCATCTTGGTTTGGCATCAGGCAAAATTGCTCTCAGCTAGATCTCTCCCTGAACCTAAATCTCTACTCTCCAAGCTGGGTATCAATATGACAGTCAAAGTCAGTGCTGCCCCCCTGTCACGGTTTGTGCACAAGGTTATCTGGGTCAGGTGATGACCGATGTCCAGGGTCTGAGGCTTGGAGCTGGTTACCAGCTGAGGAATACAGCTGAACTGGACTGGCTACTGGCTGAAGAAATTCTGCTGGATCAGACTGGCTACCGGCTGAGGAACATAGCTGTACCGGGCTGGCTACCGGCTGAGAATATGCAGGACCAGACTGGTTGCCAGCTAAGGATATGCAGGACCGGACTACTTACCGGCTGAGGATATGCAGGACCAGACTTTTTACCAGCTGAGGATATGCAGGACCGGACTGGTTACCGGCTGAGGTTATACCAGGCCGGATAGTGCCACACAGAAGAAGCGGGGCAGGTTCACTTGTAACACTATGTTACTAGTTGCACAGGACTAGAATGTTGCAGCTAGACTTCCTTTAAACCCCTTGCTGGGCTGTGATTGGCTGCAGGGTAACTGGCTGGCTGGGCTGAGACTAACAGTAGGTTGGTGAAGTGGAAACAACTGGTCAGAGAACATTGCTGCAATCTGGATTCTGTGCACCTGTGCAATCAGCCTGGGAAGGTGTGGCCCTCAGCTGACAGAATAGCTACTGAACGCCACAAGGAGTGGGTTTCACACAATTAGCTACTGTCGGTTCTTTACCTGTGGTCTGGGGTGGTCTCCGCAGGGTGGTTCATTGTCTTTATTATCGGAGAAGTAGGAAGAGCTGATCAGGTTCAAGAACTAACTTAATAATTTCACGGTTTTACTGTATTTATTATCGTCCGAAGATAAACAGTGCCTTGTGGATGCAGAAATATATTAACAATAGGATTCACTGCTATAATACAGAAGTTGACTTTAAATTCATGAACAAAACAATGCAATAACGGATAAAAATCTTAATCCTTCAATATCACAAATTATCAATATTCCACAGGTAACCATAAACTAACATTGCAATAATTCCGAATGATATTAAGTGCACTTCAATACTTGGCTAGGCCAATGACGTTCAGCTGTGTCAGTAACGTTAGTATTAGGTACCTCCACACTTTTCTCAATTAAATATGTTTTCAACATAACATACATTTCCCCTTGAATACCTGTGTACAGGATAAGTGTTCCTAACTAGTGAGAACATGTATATACTTTATACGTATGTATATATATATATATATATATATATATAGAGAGAGAGAGAGAGAGAGAAAACGCTGGTGCGGCACTCAGGCGTATTGGCAGTATAAATAACAGACGGAAGCTGTAAACTTTCAATCAACGTTTCAATATATAAAATATTGTCTTCAGGATTTTTAATATTTTATTTATATATTGAAACGTTGATTGAAAGTTTACAGCTTCCGTCTGTTATTTATACTGCCAATACGCCTGAGTGCCGCACCAGCGTTTTCTCTACATTTCCCTAATGTGAGGGCACCGGCTCAAGTTGATTTGCTGCGCTGGGAGTGCCGGACCTTGCTCATCGGGGGGGAGGCGGTCAAGAGCCCACTGGACGGGATCCCGGCGGTCAAAATACCGACGCCGGAATCCCGACCAGCACAATCCCGACATATTCTCCCTCCATGGGTGTCCACGACACCCATAGAGGGAGAATATAATAGTGTGCCGAGCGTAGCGAGTCACCATGCCCGCAAGGGGCCGCGTTCCGCTCGCCACCCCTGTCGGGATTGTGTGGTCGGGATTCCGGCGTCAGTATTTCGACCGCCGGGATCCCGTCCAGCGGGATTTAGTACTGATCTCATCAGGGGAGAGGGGCTAAGAGAGGAGGGGGCTCCAGCACAGCAGCACAGACCCCATGCACCGTGCATCCAGCCACGTGTTACTAACAGGCTCCCACGTCCCATGTTGGGGGGGGCTGTAAGTAATCACCAGTGGCCACGCTGGAATTCAGACTCACATCTGCTTTTCATTCCCTCATGGAGGAAGAATACAGAATGTGAGCGTGGAGTTAAAGGGTTAGGTGACATCACTGCATTTAACAGGATAGCACAATGACATAACTAAAACCCTTTTCACACGCACAAATAACCCAGTATCGACCCGGGTCAACATGGGTCGGCGTGCGGTGTGAAAGGGGCATTGCTGAAATCATGTTATACTCGGGTTGAATACCGGGTCAGTGGCTGCGTAAACGGGCTCCCGAGTCGATGCGATCCGGGACCCGTTTACTAGATAGGGAGAGGTGGCGCGGAGATGAGCTCATCTCCCAGCGCCACCTCCGCCCCCGCCGCCGGCTCCGCCCCCCCCCCCCCCCGCTGGTATGGCAACCCGCCAAGCTTATTGACGGGCCGGGGAAGCCTGCAGACGCAATGCCGGATCCCACTCGGGAAGGACCCGCTTCCAATTCCCGGGCGGATCCGGCATTGGCAGTGTGAAAGGGGTATACATTTTTACAAAACCCAAATAAAAACAAAATAAAAACAAATATAAAGGTGCAGTATAGACAGCGAATTAAGGGCTCCATCCACAAGTCCCACATGTCTAGCGGAATCGCTCTGTTTTAGCTCCTCCTTCAATGTCTCAATGTCTCCAGCTTCTTCTGCAAAAGCCTGATGAGGGGAATGACCTGACTCAGGCTGGCAGTGTCTGAACTGACTTCACGTGTGGCAAGTTAAAAAGGTTGCAGAACCTTGCACAATGTTAAAATCATTCTCCACTGCGCTTGAGTCAGGTGCATTCCCCCTCCTTTGCCTATATCGTAGGCAGATGTATAGGCTTGAATGGCCTTTTGCTGCTCCTCCATCCTCTGAAGCATATAGAGGGTTGAATTCCACCTCGTTACCACCTCTTGCTTCAGATGATGGCAGGGCAGGTTCAGGACTGTTTGCTGGTGCTCCAGTCTTCGGCACGCGGTGGCTGAATACCGAAAGTGGCCCGCAATTCTCTTGCACGCCCCTGTCGTTTTTTAAATAATTCTGTACCACCAAATTCAATGTATGTGCAAAACATGGGACGTGCTGGAATTTGCCCAGATGTATTGCACGCACAATATTGCTGGCGTTGTCCGATGACACAAATCCCCAGGAGAGTCCATTTGGGGTAAGCCATTCTGCGATGATGTTCCTCAGTTTCCGTAAGAGGTTGTCAGCTGTGTGCCTCTTCTGGAAAGCGGTGATACAAAGCGTAGCCTGCCTAGGAACGAGTTGGCGTTTGCGAGATGCTGCTACTGGTGCCGCCACTGCTGTTCTTGTGCGGGAGGCAATACATCTACCCAGTGGGCTGTCACAGTCATATAGTCCTGAGTCTGCCCTGCTCCACTTGTCCGTGGTTAAGTGGACATTGGGTACAACTGCATTTTTTAAGACACTGGTGACTCTTTTTCTGAGGTCTGTGTACATTTTCGGTATCGCCTGCCTAGAGAAATGGATCCTAGATGGTATTTGGTACCGGGGACACAGTACCTCAATCAAGTCTCTAGTTGTCTGTGAATTAACGGTGGATACCGGACACACGTTTCTCACCGCCCAGGCTGCCAAGGCCTGAGTTATCCGCTTTGCAGCAGGATGACTGCTGTGATATTTCATCTTCCCCGCAAAGGACTGTTGGACAGGCAATTGCTTACTGGAAGTAGTACAAGTGGTCTTCCGACTTCCCCTCTGGGATGACGATCGACTCCCAGAAGCAACAACAGCAGCGCCAGCAGCAGTAGGCGTTACACTCAAGGATGCATCGGAGGAATCCCAGGCAGGAGAGGACTCGTCAGACTTGCCAGTGACATGGCCTGCAGGACTATTGGCTTTCCTGTGTAAGGAGGAAATTGACACTGAGGGAGTTGGTGGTGTGGTTTGCAGGAGCTTGGTTACAAGCGGAAGAGATTTAGTGGTCAGTGGACTGCTTCCGCTGTCATCCAAAGTTTTTGAACTTGTCACTGACTTATGATGAATGCTCTGCAGGTGACGTATAAGGGAGGATGTTCCGAGGTGGTTAACGTCCTTACCCCTACTTATTACAGCTTGACAAAGGCAACACACGGCTTGACACCTGTTGTCCGCATTTGTGTTAAAATAATTCCACACTGAAGAGGTGATTTTTTTTGTAATTTGACCAGGCATGTCAATGGCCATGTTCGTCCCACGGACAACAGGTGTCTCCCCGGTGCCTGACTTAAACAAACCACCTCATGATCAGAATCCTCCTTGTCAATTTCCTCCTCAGCGCCAGCAACACCCATATACTCATCCTGGTGTACTTCAACAGTGACATCTTCAATTTGACTATCAGGAACTGGACTGCGGGTTCTCCTTCCAGCACTTGCAGGGGGCGTGCAAATGGTGGAAGGCGCCACCTCTTCCCGTCCAGTGTTGGGAAGGTCAGGCATCGCAGCCGACACAATTGGACTCTCCTTGGGGATTTGTGATTTAGAAGAACGCACAGTTCTTTGCTGTGCTTTTGCCAGCTGAAGTCTTTTCATTTTTCTAGCGAGAGGATGAGTGCTTCCATCCTCATGTGAAGCTGAACCACTAGCCATGAACATAGGCCAGGGCCTCAGCCGTTCCTTGCCACTCCGTGTCGTAAATGGCATATTGGCAAGTTTACGCTTCTCCTCAGACACTTTTAATTTTGATTTTTGGGTCATTTTACTAAACTTTTGTGTTTTGGATTTTACATGCTCTCTACTATGACATTGGGCATTGGCCTTGGCAGACGACTTTAATGGCATTTCATCGTCTCGGCCATGATTAGTGGCAGCAGCTTAAGCACGAGGTGGAAGTGGATCTTGATCTTTCCCTATTTAAACCCTCCACATTTTTGTTCTCCATTTTTTAATGTGTGGAATTATATGCCAGTATCAATAGCAATGGCCTACTACTATATATACTGCGCACAACTGAAATGCACCACAGGTATGGATGGATAGTATACTTGACGACACAAAGGTAGGTAGAGCAGTGGCCTTCCGTACCGTACTGCTATATATTATATACTGGTGGTCAGCAAACTGTGCAAAACTGAAATGCACCACAGGTATGGATGGATAGTATACTTGACGACACAGAGGTAGGTAGAGCAGTGGCCTACTGTACCGCAATGCATTATATTATATACTGGTGGTCAGCAAAGTGTGCAAAACTGAAATGCACCACAGGTATGGATGGATAGTATACTTGACGACACAGAGGTAGGTAGAGCAGTGGCCTACTGTACCGTACTGCTATATATTATATACTGGTGGTCAGCAAACTGTGCAAAACTGAAATGCACCACAGGTATGGATGGATAGTATACTTGACGACACAGAGGTAGGTAGAGCAGTGGCCTACTGTACCGTACTGCTATATATTATTTACTGGTGGTCAGCAAACTGTGCAAAACTGAAATGCACCACAGGTATGGATGGATAGTATACTTGACAACACAGAGGTAGGTAGAGCAGTGGCCTTCTGTACCGTACTCCTATATATTATATACTGGTGGTCAGCAAAATTATGCACTGTACTCCTACTATATACTACAATGCAGCACAGATATGGAGCGTTTTTCAGGCAGAAAACGTATAATACTGGTGGTCACTGGTCAGCAAAACTCTGCACTGTACTCCTCCTATATAATACTGCTGGTCCCCAGTCCCCACAATAAAGCAGTGTGAGCACAGATATATGCAGCACACTGAGCACAGATATGGAGCATTTTTCAGGCAGAAAACGTATAATACTGGTGGTCACTGGTCAGCAAAACTCTGCACTGTACTCCTCCTATAATACTGCTGGTCCCCAGTCCCCACAATAAAGCAGTGTGAGCACAGATATATGCAGCACACTGAGCACAGATATGGAGCGTTTTTCAGGCAGACAACGTATAATACTGGTGGTCACTGGTCAGCAAAACTCTGCACTGTACTCCTCCTATAATACTGCTGGTCCCCAGAATAAAGATATTTGCACTGCAGCCCCCTGAAACAAAGTGAGAGGACGCCAGCCACGTCCTCTCACTATTATTTCCAATGCACGAGTGAAAAATGGCGGTGACGCGCGGCTCCTTGTATAGAATACGAATCTCGCGAGAATCCGACAGCAGGATGATGACGTTCGGGCGCGCTCAGGTTAACCAAGCCATACAGGAGAATCCGAGTATGCCTAATAAGTGTCAATCGTGTCGCAGTTGTATGTATCTTAAGAGTCCTGGTGCTATGCAGAGTATAAGGCATAGTAAATTTGTTACCAGACAGTGAGACACTTCCCTTGAATAATCTCTTCTTTGGTGAATATCTACAGTCAATCAACTAGTAAGGGGTGTCTGCAAGTAACATGTGGCAGATATAATAGAACTGATGAACGTCTACAGATGCTTTCACTGAAGAGAGAAATCAGTCCAACAAATGAGTTCTCCTGTTTTGGTCAGGGTCACTAGATGGTCTCTATAAATGTACAGTTTCCAATGGCATCTGGAGTTTCTGTAAACCTTATAATGCTACACACACTGCTCCAGGGCCGGACTGGCCATCTGGCACTTCTGACATATGGTTTGGTCCCTCAGAGAGCCGGGAAGGCCGCGTGCAGCGCATCCTCCGCATCCCAGCAAGCGTCGCCATGGTAATGGGGGGGGGGGGGCGTGCCACGAGTCCACGCCCCCGTGACTCACGGTACACCACCATACAATGTTATGGCGCATCCCCCGTGTTGTACACGCAATCCCCATGATGAGCGTGCACACTCAGAGCGCCTGGGCCGAAATGGAGGCCCAGTCCGTCACTGTGCTGCTCCGTGCAAAAAGTCACTACAGTATGTCATGGTGCTCTCAGACCCTGGAATTAAACACTGCTTGAATATCTTGATCCTTATCAATGTTATCTATATTATAACAGGATAGTCACCAATAAAAGTCTACAGCATGACATGAAGTAAGATCCTTCACTTATTCTCCACCAATAGTCAGGGTGAGCACTGTATCAACTCAGTTCGGGCATGTGTGTTACACGTCAGTATGGGGAGATTATAGTCTACTACAGAGGGTATTTGGCTTACGTGGCTCCTGGAGTTACTCGAGTGCCGGGTCTTCTGGCCAGTGTCGGACTGGGGCATGAAGGGCCCACCGGGGGGATGCAGTTATAGAGGCCCATACTTAGGGTTGTGGCCAGCCTCCACAGAGGCTTGAAATACACAATAGTTTAGTGCAGTGTAATGTAATGCAACATATCTACCATGTATAATACAAGTGCTAAGTCTGGAACCTGATCCCTAGAGGAAGGAATGGGCCCTCAGGCAGTGGGGCCCAACGGTGGTTTTCCTGGTACCCCTGTGGGCCGGTCTGACCCTGCTTCTGGCAGTTCTACTCCACCTCTGGATCAGATCACTGACATTCCCATTATCTGTCCTTTCAGTAAAAGCCTTATTCCCACACACTGCAGCGATCCAACAGAGATCATGTGGTCTGGGAGAAGGGATTGGTCAGGTTCCTCCCCAAACTTCGTAACTGCGCCGTTTTTATCCAGGTGTGATCCTCTGTACAGAGTCCCTCACAAATGCTGCTGCTCCTCTCTGCAAGCAGCTTTCTTGGAGCTCAATCTCAGCCTTCTCACTCTCTCTCACAGCATGCTCCAAGTGCTCCCTCAGGCTCCTCCCCAAACAGCCTCTCCTTTTGGTTTCTTTTCCATCTCTCTCTGAGCACATGTTGCTTCTAGTTGTTAGCTTCTGGGTCCTAAAGTCCTTCCCCTTTCACAGCTCCTGTAAGTCCCTGGAGAGTTTATTTTTCAGGGGTGCCACAAAGGTGCTGCAGTTTGGAAACTAGTATACACAGCAGATACTGGAGACCCAGAAAACCCTGCAGAGGATCATCACAGATTGCCAGCCGCCAGAGACCCCTTGTCAGAGGACCTGACGGACCCCCTGCAGCAACCGCAGTGACACTGGTGAGTGTTTAGGATGCCGATGCTGGTTGCGCGTCCTGACACCCCCCCCCCCCCCCCCACACACACACACACACACACACACAAGCAAGCACACACACACACACACACACACACACACACACACACACACACACACACGTACACACACACTCATTACATAACTCTCACCCAGAATTATGCTGCAAACTGTAACCTGATGCATTTCATGCCTGCAACCACACTGCCAAAAAACATGGCATTGCAAGTTTATTTGCTCGTCACCTTACATTTGAACCTATTGATATCCATGCTGATAAAGAGGGCCATTTCCTAATATTAGTAGGGAAATTAAATAATAAACTATTTACCTTCGTTAATGTTTATGCTCCTAACCAGTGCCAAAATCTATTTTTTTTCTAAGTTAGATTCACTTCTTACCAGATTTCGACAGGGGTAACTAATCGTTGCTGGAGGCTTCAACTTGGTTCTAAATCCCACTCTGGACTGTTCTACCCCTGCAGCCTCGCCCTCTTCTGCATCGAATTCCCCACTTTCCAAGGCTCTCCTCCACCTCATGAAATCCCAGCTTCTTTATGATTCCTGGAGAGTAAAGGAGCCTTCCGCTCACGATTATACATTCTGATCTTCGATCTATAACTCATTTTTGCACATCGATATGATCCTGCTCAGCCACGAACTTTCTTTGAATATTTAATTGGAACTCATTCACCCACTTATTTGGTCAGATCATGCCCCTATATCTTCTGACATATAAGGCCTGCATACTCACTCGCCTTATGACGTGGCATCTCAATTACTCCTTGTTGCACAATCCTGACACAGTGTCCTATCTTCAAACCCAGCTTTCAAACTATTTTACTTTAAACAATTCCCCAGATGTCTCTGGATCCACTCTTTGGTTGGTTCATAAAGCGGTCTTATGAGAACATTTCATTAGTATGGCTTCCAGGAACAAAAAGGAAACTCTCAACCAGATTAATAAGCTCTCTCTCAAACTCAACAAGTTAGAATTTGAAACACAAATCTTCTTCTGACCTTACTACTTTCTGCTACCTTCTTCTTTCCAGAGAAGTGGCTATATGTCTCAAATGGCTCTGCCAGTCCTTTTATGAATAAGGAGACAAAGCTGACAGAATTCTGGCATCACTTCTTCCTTCTACCAAGGCTCGCAATACATCATATTGATTCGTGATTCCCATGGTCAGTTACTCCACGACCCCACAGCTATTAGAACTGCCTGTCAAGGTTATTACACTGATCTTTATAATCTATCGCCTCCCGCCACCACCCAAACATCCTCACCCCACTCTGATCTGTTTATTATTTTCTTTCCACATCCAACCTCCCAAAATTATCTCAATCAGCACTGAAACATCTTAATGCTGAAATTTTTATAGAAGGAACTGACCAGACTATAAAGGTTAAAAAGCTGGGCAAATCCCCTGGCCCAGATGGATTTAAGGCAGCCTATTATAAAAAATTCTCAGACTTGCTGCTCCCTCATCTACACATTCTCTTTAACAAGGTCCTCAATGGCAATCCTTTCCCTCCTGAGATGCTGGAAGCCTGGATAGTGGTAATTCCAAAAGAGGGTAAAGATCGTCTTAATTGTACCAACTATAGGCCAATATCTCTCTTAATTTTAGATTTAAAGTTGTTTGCTTAAATTCTTGCAACCCGATTAAACCCCTTTCTCCCTTCTCTGGCCCATTACGACCAAGTAGGGTTTATCCCAGGCCGCCAGGTGAGGGCAATATCCAACGTGCCATTGATCTTACCCATGTCACTTCAAGAGATCCCATACTATCTTTCTCTCCTTAGATGCTGAAAAGGTGTTTGATAGGATCTCCTGGAGTTTTATGTAAGTTGCCTTGGAGGCTTATGGCATGTCTGGTGACTATCTCACTGGTCTTCTGTCACTGTACTTTGCTCCCTTGGCCACAATTCTGATTAATGGTCTTCCATCTGCCCCAATCTACATTCATGATGGTACAAGGCAGGGTTGCCTCTTATCCCTTCTGGTATTTAGCATTATAATTGAACAACTAGCTTCTCAATTTAGCTCCCATCCTGACATACATGGAATACAGGTGGGTGCAACTAGTTTCAAGATCTCCCTCTTTGCAGATGATATCCTACTATCCCTGACCCACCAATGATTTCCTCCCTAACCTTTTTACTTTCCTTCACTCATACAGTATTGTCTCTGGCTATAAGATTATAGATTAACTACTCTAAATCAGAAGTCATGCTTCTCTGTGTTCCCCATGGAGATGCTGAAATCTTCAGGACTAGTTTTAACTTTAAATGGCAGCCCAAGAAGATCAAATACGCGGGGACCTACCTAACTTCTTGTTGACTCTCTCTTTCGGAAAAACTTAATACCTCTTTTTTCTAGAATGCAGACCAATCTAGCAACATGGAATCAACTTATTATCTCATTGCTGGGAAGGATCATAGCTGTCAAGATGAATGTCCTAAATGGCTCTATCTTTCTCATACGTCCTAGAGGATGCTGGGGTCCACTTCAGTACCATGAGGTAAGACGGTTCCGCAGGAGCCATGGGCACTTTAAGACTTTTCAAGGGTGTGAACTGGCTCCTCCCTCTATGCCCCTCCTCCATACCTTAGTTTTAGAAATGTGCCCAGGCAGACTGGATGCACTCCAGGGGAGCTCTACTGAGTTTCTCTGAAAAGACTTATGTTAGGTTTTTTATTTTCAGGGAGGACTGCTGGCAACAGTCTCCCTGCTTCGTGGGACTGAGGGGGCAGAAGTAGGGACCAACTTCCTGAAGAGTTTCATGGCTCTGCTTCTGGCTGACAGGACACCATTAGCTCCTGAAGGGAACTGAACGCTAGCTGTGCCTAGATGCTCACTCTCACAGCACGCCGTCACCCCCCTTGCATAGCCAGAAGTCAGAAGATAGGTGAGTGTTAGAAGAGAGATCTTCAATCAAGGTGACGGCTAAAGGTACCGTGTGGCTGGCGGCAGCGCAGCGCGCCATATCGCCCACACAACACAGGCACTGCAGGATGCAGGGCACGGGGGGGGGGGCGCCCTGGGCAGCATGAAACCTTGGCAGAAAGGGGGCATAAGATGCCGAGGCACAGCCCTACCCATGCCAGTATAAATAATATTATCAGAATCTCTGAGGAGAAACGCGCCATTGCGGGGGCGGAGCTTCCTCCTCAGTCAGCCAGCACACTGCTCAGCGCCATTTTCTCTCTCTCCTCAGACTGCAGAGACAACGCTGGTCCTCCTCCACTACTGAATACAAGTAACAGGGTGCAAAAGGGGGGGGGGGGGGCACAGTAAAATTGGTGCTTTACAGTGTGTATTTACGTTGTAAAAAGCGCTGTATGTCAGTGGCCATTTTATGTTTCACAGGCATTGTCTTACTGGCGCTGGTTTTGTGAACTGGCTGCTCCTATATCTGTCTTTCCGACAGATTTTACTGTCGGTCTGTCCCCTATAAGTCCCGGAGTGTCTGTGGTGTGTTTGTGCACGTGTGTGACATGTCTGAGGCAGGGAGTTCTTCCCCTGAGGGAGCCATTTTAGGGACACAGAGTTGTAATGTGGTGGCGCTGCCGGCACACCACGAGCCTGAATGGGTGAAAGAAATATGTGATAGTGTGAATCATATCAGTAGGAGATTAGATAAGTCTGAGTCTCATGCAGAAAGCTGGAGAAAATGAGTGGAAGATGTGATTTTTCAGGTTTCTGCTTTCTCATCCGCAGGCGACCCCTCTGGGTCGCATAAGAGACTGTTTGCAAACATTGTACATACTGATACCGACACAGACTCTGATTCTTGTGTCGACGATAGTGATTCCAGGGGGATAGATCCTAAATTGGCAAAAAACATACAATATATGATTGTTGCTATAAAGGAGGCCTTAGAAGTTACGGAAGCCCCTACTGTACCTCATGAAAAGGCTTATTTCTATAAGGAAAAGAAATGTAAGGTAACTTTCCCTCCTTACCACGAGCTAAATACTCTTTTTGAGGGAATATGGGTGAATCCTGAAAATAAATTTCATATTCCCAAAAGGATTCAGATTGCTTATCCTTTTCCATTAGAGGACAGGAAAAGATGGGAGTCACCCCCGGTGTTAGACAGTGCACTGTCAAGGTTAACAAAAAAGGTGATTCTCCCTGTACCTGGGACGGCTTCACTAAAGAAGCCGGCAGACCGCAAAATGGAGACTATGTTAAAATCTATTTATGTGGCCAATGGTACGCTGCTCAGACCCACCATTGCTTGCGCGTGGGTGAGTCGTGCTATTGAAAAATGGTCAGATAACTTGTCATTGGAAATTGACACGATTGATAGAGATGAGATACTCATAACATTAGGTAATATCAAAGACGCTGCCGCATACATGCTGGAAGCTATGATGGATATTGGACTCTTGGGTTCAACAGCTGCTACCATGGCAGTATCGGCTAGGAGGGCGTTGTGGATTCGCCAGTGGAATGCTGATGCAGATTCCAAAAGAAATATGGAGGCTCTCCCGTATAAAGGTGAGGCCTTGTTTGGAGATGGGCTGGATGCGTTAGTCTCTGCGGCTACAGCAGGTAAGTTGACATTCTTGCCTTATGCTCCTGCATCGGCGAAAAAGACACATCACTCTCACATGCAGTCCTTTCGGCCCAACAAATACAAAAAGGCCAAAGGTTCCCCCTTCTTTGCAGGTAGGGGAAGGGGAAAAGGAAAGAAATCTGCAGCGTCTCCAGGATCCCAGGAGCAGAAGTCAACCCCTGCTTCTGCCAAAACTGCAGCATGATGCTGGGGCTCCCTTGGGAGCACGTCTGAAATTTTTCAGTCAAATCTGGATTCAATCTGGCCTTGTCCCGTGGGTCTTACAAATAGTGTCCCATGGGTACAAACTGGAGTTTCAAGACGTCCCCCCATGCCGATTTTTCAAATCGACCTTGCCAGCTTCTCTTCCAGAAAGAGAGGCAGTAACAACGGCAATTAAAAAAACGACCGATTTTAAACCTGAAAAATCTGAATCTCTACCTGAAAAGGTTCAAGTTCAAGATGGAATCCCTGAGGGCAGTGATTTCCAGTCTGGAGGAGGGGGACTTCATGGTGTCAGTAGACATAAAGGATGCTTACTTGCATGTTTCCATTTATCCTCCTCATCAAGCTTATCTGAGATTCGCAGTACAGGATTACCATTACCAGTTCCAGACGTTGCCGTTCGGACTCTCCACGGCACCGAGGGTATTCACCAAGGTGATGGCGGAGATGATGGTCCTCCTTCGTCAAAAAGGAGTCAATATAATTCCTTATCTGGACGATCTCCTGACTAAAGCGAGATCCAGGGAACAGTTGGTGCAAAACATCGCACTCTCCCTGTCAAAGCTCCAACAACACGGTTGGATCATAAATTTTCCAAAGTCGCAGCTGGAACCAATGACAAGATTGTCCTTTTTAGGGATGATTCTGGACACAGTAGTACAGAGAGTATTTCTTCCAGTGGAAAAGGCTCTGGAAATCCAGAAAATGGTCAAACAGATATTGAAACCAACAAGAGTGTCGATCCATCAATGCGTTCGGTTGTTGGGGAAAATGATAGTGGCCTACTAGGCCATACAGTTTGGCTGATTTCATGCCAGAGTATTCCAGTGGATTCCATTCTATTGGACAAGTGGTCCGGATCCCACCTACACATGCACCGGAAAATAATCCTGTCCCCCAAAGCCAGGATTTCGCTCCTGTGGTGGCTAAACAGTTCTCACCTATTAGAGGAACGCAGGTTCGGGATTCAGGACTGGGTCCTGATAACCAGGGATGCAAGTCTCCGAGGCTGTGGAGCTGTCACACAGGGGGAAAGCTTCCAAGGAAAATGGTCAAGTCAGGAAGCCTGCCATCACATAAACGTTCTGGAATTGAGAGCCATTTACAACGGCCTTCTACAAGTGGTACATCTTCTTCAAGATCATCCCGTGCAGATCCAGTCGGACAATGTGACAGCAGTCGCGTACATAAACAGGCAAGGTGGAATGAAAAGCAGACCGGCAATGGCAGAGGTGACGAGGATTCTCCTCTGGGCAAAAGACATGTAAGAGCTCTGTCAGCAATTTTCATTCCGTGAGTGGACAACTGGGAAGCAGACTTCCTCAGCAGACACGATCTCCATCCAGGAGAGTGGGGCCTCCACCAAGAAGTCTTCGCAGAGGTGACAAGTCTTTGGGGAGTTCCTCAAGTAGACATGATGGCCTCTCGTCTAAACAAGAAGCTTCAGAGATATTGTTCCAGGTCGAGAGACCCTCAAGCGATAGCAGTGGATGCACTGGTGACCCAGTGGGTGTTTCGGTAGGTATATGTTTTCCCTCCACTTCCACTGATTCCAAAAGTTCTCAAGATAATTAGAAGAACAAGAGTTCGAGCAATCTTCATTGCCCCAGACTGGCCAAGGAGGGCTTGGTATCCAGATCTTCAGGAGTTCTCATAGAAGATTATCGGCCTCTTCCTCCTCGAGAGGACCTACTACAGCAGGGGCCGTGTGTGTATCAAGACTTACCGCTGCTACATTTGATGGCATGGCTGTTGAGCGCCGGATCCTAGCCCAAAAGGGTATTGCCAAGGAAGTCATCCCCACTCTTATTCAGGCCAGGAAAGGAGTAACGTCTAAACATTACCACCGTATTTGGAGAAAATATGTGTCTCTGTGTGAATCCAAAAAGGCTCCTACAGAAGAGTTTGAGTTGGGACGTTTTCTCCATTTTCTGCAGGCTGGTGTGGATGCGGGTCTTAGATTGGGGTCAATCAAGGTCCAGATTTCGGCATTATCAGTTTTCTTTCAAAAACAATTGGCCTCCTTTCCAGAAGTTCAGACCTTCGTGAAAGGGGTTCTGCACATCCAGCCTCCATTTGTGCCTCCAGTGGCACCATGGGACCTTAATGTGGTGTGGCAGTTCCTTCAATCGGATTGGTTTGAACCTCTGCAGGAGATAGAATTGAAGTTTCTCACTTGGAAAGTGGTGATGCTTTCGGCCTTGGCATCCGCAAGGCGGGTGTCTGAGTTGGGGGCCTTGTCTCACAAGAGCCCTTACCTGATCTTCCATGAAGATAGGGCAGAGTTGAGAACTTTTTCCAAAGGTGGTTTCATCTTTCCACATAAACCAACCTATTGTGGTGCCAGTGGCTACTGACACTTTCACTGAGTCAAAGTCTCTAGATGTGGTTAGAGCTTTGAAGATTTATGTTGCAAGAACAGCTCGTATACGGAAAACAGAGACTCTGTTTGTCCTGTATGCTCCCAACTAGAATGGGTGTCCTGCTTCTAAGCAGACTATTGCGCGCTGGATCAGAGGTACGATTCAGCACGCTCATTCTAAGATCTGATCAAAATGTTATCCCACTCCTACTTCGGCCACTAGTTACCTGCTATTGTGTTTTTGTTTTGTTTTTTTGTTTTTCTTTCCTCTTCATTGCTCGCTTCCACCCCACCATGTGTTTTCCTGTAATGTTTACCTCCACTGATTGCACACCTTTCCATTGTGCCCTACATGCAGGGTACATCATACGACTACATAAGCATCAGTTTTCCAATATATGAACTTGGCCTTGTATGGCTCACCTCCCACAGTGTAACCTTCAAAGTGCGCCCAACATGGCTGCCCCATATGGTACACTTGTGGATGGGATGAAAAATACATGGACCTTGTGGTTTTGTTGGAACCCTACTCTAAACTGTAGGACTCTGAAATCACCCCCATTTTGTGTCATCTCTTCTAGGGGTAGACTATTCCACCCTGGGTAATCCTACGCGGAGCGCCCAAGATGGCTGCTGCACTTGGTACCTATGAGGGTGGAATACACAACCCTTGGAAGTCATTACCCAAAATACCTGCACCAATCCTGCGTTATGCTTTCTGTGGGCTTAAGGTTTTTCTTTTATGTCTGTGTTGCTTGTCTATTGTTGTATTACTCAAATCCTCTGTATCATGTGTATTGTTTTTGATGTCTGCAAAGCGCCTTGAGTCCTGTTGGAGAAAGAGCGCTATATAAATAAAATTATTATTATTATTCTACGGCAGGATTGCCGATACCAAAGTCGGTGAAGGCCCATTCTACTAGGAAAGTGGGCTCATCCTGGGCGGCTGCCCGGGGCGTCTCGGCTTTACAACTTTGCCGAACAGCTACTTGGTCAGGGTCAAACACATTTGCTAAATTTTATAAGTTTGATACTTTGACTGATGAGGACCTCAAGTTTGGTCAATCGGTGCTGCAGGGTCATCCGCACTCTCCCGCCCATAGTGGAGCTTTGGTATAACCCCATGGTACTGAAGTGGACCCCAGCATCCTCTAGGACGTATGAGAAAATAGGATTTTAATACCTACCGGTAAATCCTTTTCTCCTAGTCCGTAGAGGATGCTGGGCACCCGACCCAGTGCGTACTTTACCTGCAGTTTGTTCATTATAGTTACGCAAGTTGTGTTACATTTGTTTTCAGCATGTTGCTGTAAATGGTTCATGCCTGTTGGTGTGTGTTATGTTGAATGCCATATTGTGCGGCATGGTTGAGGTGTGAGCTGGTATGAATCTCACCATTAGTATAAAAGTAAATTCTTTCCTCGAAATGTCCATCTCCCTGGGCACAGTTCCTATAACTGAGGTCTGGAGGAGGGTATAGAGGTAGAAGCCATTTCACACACTTGAAAAGTCTTAAAGTGCCCATGGCTCCTGCGGAACCGTCTATACCCCATGGAACTGAAGTGGACCCCAGTATCCTCTATGGACTAGGAGAAAAGTTAAGTTCCCTGCAGATTTTTCTGACCAGGGTCAACGGTTATCCATGCCCAATCTATAACAAAAAAACTCCTCCCAGGTCCCATTGAATTTCTTCAAATCTGCCATTTTTTACTCTATATATCTTCGCTCTCTGTTCTCCGTACCCTTACCCCTTTTAAAAATCTGTGTAAGCACAGCCCTTTATCCAAGGGCTTGATCTCTCAACTATATGCCCTCCTTTTAAATGCTATCCTCCCTTCTCTTAGACCTCATGAGATTGTCTGGGAATGAGATCTCAACCATCCTCCAAATGCTAAGGCTTGATATGGCATGAGACTGGGGTTTGCTAAAAGCTCAATTAATACCAAAATCAAAGAAACTGCATATAAAGTTTATTATCGCTGATTCTATACCCCTGATAGACTTAATAAAATGTTTACATCTGCTTCTCCTGAATATTGGCAGATTTGTGGCTGCAGGGGTACTATGGTCCATGTATAGTGGACCTTTCCGAATATTGTCCCCTTTTGGGACTTGGTTCGTGGGCTTCTGAATTCTCTTTTTGAGGCTCCAATAGCAAATAACTACCCAGGTGCAGGGCTGTCTTTTCATATGGGCTCAATGGGCAGTTGCCCAAGGGCCCAAGGAGTATAAAGGCCCAAGGCTGAGAGCTACGGGTCACCTTTTTCCAGAGGTACCAGATTTTTTTAAATCAGCCATTGAGAACCACAGATATACAACTTCAAAGCAGTGGTCCCCATCTGAGCCTGTTAATTGCTCTTCCCAGCCAGATATCCTGGGCTCTGTTTGATTTAGAGTTTTTCTGAAGGTATACTTCAAAATCTGGGACTCTACCTTTTCCATGGACACTGTCAGCATGTCTCTACTATGCCCAAAACCAGAGATATCAGCCTTCTAGCAGCTGGTCCGTGCTCCAGCTCCACACGCCTGGTATGCAGTTTTATATTTTTCAATGAAGCTGCCCTACCTCCGAAAAACGATGACTATTAAGCCCACTCCACAATTCACCCCTCCCCTGCATATTAAACACCCCTACCACCCTGGAAGTCATGTACTGGGACCCCTCATTCTGCCCAATACCCCCTTCTACAGTTTAGTGTTCTCCCTCCCGCTCTATCTCCCACCATCTGTGCAGTAAAGAAATAATTAGCTGAGCGGAAGATAGAACACCCCCTAACGCCCGCGGGACATCAAAGCTGCCACTGATAGTGCCCCCCACCCCTACTGCTGGAGAATGGTTAGGGGCCTCAGTGCATTGCTTTGCCCAGGGGCCTACACTGCTGTTAAGATGGCCCTGCCCAGCACACACCTTAGTTGGCATACAGTAGGTACATATAAAAGCTGCCAGTGTTGCATTTAAATGAACTCTTCTGTGATGTATTGACAACAGATCAGCAAGTAACAGAAAAAAATAAAAATGTTACTTTGATAAAGAAAACCCACGTAACTCTCCAAAGAAAATAAGGATAAATTTCTCTCCTTCTAAAGCATCATTGAGATATGCAATGGTTATATCAAGTATTCATTACTTTTTATTTGAGTTAACAGTAAATACAAAAGAAAACAAAGACTTTCTGCATTTAATAAAACAAATTAATTGTGATGAATAGAATCAATATGTTTTATGGGATGGTTCTGGAAGACAAAAACAAATACTAATGGCCATAAAGTAACCTCCCAGATGATACTATACAATTATACTATAAATGTATATTATAGTTAAAAAAAAAAAAAATGATATCACAATAGAGTTTTGTAAGGTATGGCTGTGTAGCTATAGTACTGTAAGTTTTGCCGTACTGTATTTGTCTGGGTGTCCTTGCTCAGTAAAGGTTCCAGCCAATGCATTTGAAGCACATAAAATACATTCCTTAAAAAGTAGGAATCACTCATCCAAATGTGTAATATATTTTTGTAGCTGTTGCTGAGAAAATTAATCATGGTGAACCATTTGGTAAAATTGTACATCTATTGTAGAGTAACTGGTACTCCCTTTGAAATGTATTTAGGGTCATTTAATGATACATGTTAGCCGGCAATATATTTATATACCACAGTTTCCTCATCAGCATTCCTGGAGTTATAGTTGGGAAGTTCAAGTTGGGAAGCCATCATTATAGCCATTTACAAATTTGGGCAGGTCAGAAATCAAATTAATTTAACTTTCCAATTTAGGAAAGTGTTTGATAAGGATTGCGGTCAGGATGCCTGCTCTTGAAATATCAACATCGCAATCCTGACACACGGACAAAATCCCAGCACCAGAACTCTGACATTACTTGGAATACCGACAAAAGAATTCCAACCAATGAAATCCCTAACGTAAGTATGCCAGGGTCTCCTAGATTTTAGCCGCAGGAGGACGGGGGAGGGTAGGTTTAGGCTTTGGGGGAAGGTTAGGGTTAGGCTGCGGGAAAGGGAGGTGTAGAGTTAGACTACAGATAGGGGGGTTAAGGTTAGGCATCCCCTAAGAGGGTTAGAGTTAGACTGCAGGGAAAGGATGATTAGGGAGGGTTAGGTTTAGGCACCACTGGGAAGGGTTAAAATTAGGCTGGGGGGGTAGGGTTTGGGGGGCAAGGGGGAAGGGTAAACATAATTACCCAACCCCTGTCGGGATTCTGTGCATCGGGCAGATGGTGTCGGTCTTATGACCACTGGCATCCCACCCACCGATATTTCGTATGACACCTATTTGATAACGTATTGCAAAAGTACTGGGCTGATACAGAATTGAGTTGAGGGACCAGTATGAGACGGAAGGAGAAGAGAGGAGTGTGAAGACCTCATTTTCAGTAAAAGAGAAAGAAAGAGAGAGAGAGAGAGAACTGGGTCAAGTAGAGAGTAGAGGAGAAGGTCAGTGTAATGTTGTGGATCAGACAAAAAGAGATTGGTAATGTTAGTTTTGCCTGTGAAGTATTTGACAGTAGTGGGCATAAAGATAGAAAGTAGAGGTGGGCAGAGAAGTGTACTGAAGGTGGCAAAGAGGCACTGGATGTCGGATGATTGGGTGGATATTAGGAACTCGCATGCTTGCAGATTGTAGAGATGAGCGCCTGAAATTTTTCGGGTTTTGTGTTTTGGTTTTGGGTTCGGTTCCGCGGCCGTGTTTTGGGTTCGAACGCGTTTTGGCAAAACCTCACCGAATTTTTTTTGTCGGATTCGGGTGTGTTTTGGATTCGGGTGTTTTTTTCCAAAAACACTAAAAAACAGCTTAAATCATAGAATTTGGGGGTCATTTTGATCCCAAAGTATTATTAACCTCAAAAACCATAATTTACACTCATTTTCAGTCTATTCTGAATACCTCACACCTCACAATATTATTTTTAGTCCTAAAATTTGCACCGAGGTCGCTGTGTGAGTAAGATAAGCGACCCTAGTGGCCGACACAAACACCGGGCCCATCTAGGAGTGGCACTGCAGTGTCACGCAGGATGTCCCTTCCAAAAAACCCTCCCCAAACAGCACATGACGCAAAGAAAAAAAGAGGCGCAATGAGGTAGCTGTGTGAGTAAGATTAGCGACCCTAGTGGCCGACACAAACACCGGGCCCATCTAGGAGTGGCACTGCAGTGTCACGCAGGATGGCCCTTCCAAAAAACCCTCCCCAAACAGCACATGACGCAAAGAAAAAAAGAGGCGCAATGAGGTAGCTGTGTGAGTAAGATTAGCGACCCTAGTGGCCGACACAAACACCGGGCCCATCTAGGAGTGGCACTGCAGTGTCACGCAGGATGGCCCTTCCAAAAAACCCTCCCCAAACAGCACATGACGCAAAGAAAAAAAGAGGCGCAATGAGGTAGCTGTGTGAGTAAGATTAGCGACCCTAGTGGCCGACACAAACACCGGGCCCATCTAGGAGTGGCACTGCAGTGTCACGCAGGATGTCCCTTCCAAAAAACCCTCCCCAAACAGCACATGACGCAAAGAAAAAAAGAGGCTTTTTACTGATATTTGGTGTTTTGGATTTGACATGCTCTGTACTATGACATTGGGCATCGGCCTTGGCAGACGACGTTGCTGGCATTTCATCGTCTCGGCCATGACTAGTGGCAGCAGCTTCAGCACGAGGTGGAAGTGGATCTTGATCTTTCCCTAATTTTGGAACCTCAACATTTTTGTTCTCCATATTTTAATAGGCACAACTAAAAGGCACCTCAGGTAAACAATGGAGATGGATGGATTGGATACTAGTATACAATTATGGACGGGCTGCCGAGTGCCGACACAGAGGTAGCCACAGCCGTGAACTACCGCACTGTACTGTGTCTGCTGCTAATATATAGACTGGTTGATGATAAAGAGATAGTATACTCGTAACTAGTATGTATGTATAAAGAAAGAAAAAAAAACCACGGTTAGGTGGTATATACAATTATGGACGGGCTGCCGAGTGCCGACACAGAGGTAGCCACAGCCGTGAACTACCGCACTGTACTGTGTCTGCTGCTAATATATAGACTGGTTGATAAAGAGATAGTATACTCGTAACTAGTATGTATGTATAAAGAAAGAAAAAAAAACCACGGTTAGGTGGTATATACAATTATGGACGGGCTGCCGAGTGCCGACACAGAGGTAGCCACAGCCGTGAACTACCGCACTGTACTGTGTCTGCTGCTAATATATAGACTGGTTGATAAAGAGATAGTATACTCGTAACTAGTATGTATGTATAAAGAAAGAAAAAAAACCACGGTTAGGTCACTGGTATATACAATTATGGACGGGCTGCCGAGTGCCGACACAGAGGTAGCCACAGCCGTGAACTACCGCACTGTACTGTGTCTGCTGCTAATATATAGACTGGTTGATAAAGAGATAGTATACTCGTAACTAGTATGTATGTATAAAGAAAGAAAAAAAAACCACGGTTAGGTCACTGGTATATACAATTATGGACGGGCTGCCGAGTGCCGACACAGAGGTAGCCACAGCCGTGAACTACCGCACTGTACTGTGTCTGCTGCTAATATATAGACTGGTTGATGTTAAAGAGATAGTATACTCGTAACTAGTATGTATGTATAAAGAAAGAAAAAAAAACCACGGTTAGGTGGTATATACAATTATGGACGGGCTGCCGAGTGCCGACACAGAGGTAGCCACAGCCGTGAACTACCGCACTGTACTGTGTCTGCTGCTAATATATAGACTGGTTGATAAAGAGATAGTATACTCGTAACTAGTATGTATGTATAAAGAAAGAAAAAAAAACCACGGTTAGGTGGTATATACAATTATGGACGGGCTGCCGAGTGCCGACACAGAGGTAGCCACAGCCGTGAACTACCGCACTGTACTGTGTCTGCTGCTAATATATAGACTGGTTGATAAAGAGATAGTATACTCGTAACTAGTATGTATGTATAAAGAAAGAAAAAAAAACCACGGTTAGGTCACTGGTATATACAATTATGGACGGGCTGCCGAGTGCCGACACAGAGGTAGCCACAGCCGTGAACTACCGCACTGTACTGTGTCTGCTGCTAATATATAGACTGGTTGATAAAGAGATAGTATACTCGTAACTAGCATGTATGTATAAAGAAAGAAAAAAAAACCACGGTTAGGTCACTGGTATATACAATTATGGACGGGCTGCCGAGTGCCGACACAGAGGTAGCCACAGCCGTGAACTACCGCACTGTACTGTGTCTGCTGCTAATATATAGACTGGTTGATAAAGAGATAGTATACTCGTAACTAGTATGTATGTATAAAGAAAGAAAAAAAAACCACGGTTAGGTCACTGGTATATACAATTATGGACGGGCTGCCGAGTGCCGACACAGAGGTAGCCACAGCCGTGAACTACCGCACTGTACTGTGTCTGCTGCTAATATAGACTGGTTGATAAAGAGATAGTATACTACTAATATTATATACTGGTGGTCAGGTCACTGGTCACTAGTCACACTGGCAGTGGCACTCCTGCAGCAAAAGTGTGCACTGTTTAATTTTAATATAATATTATGTACTCCTGGCTCCTGCTATAACCTATAACTGGCACTGCAGTAGTGCTCCCCAGTCTCCCCCACAATTATAAGCTGTGTGAGCTGAGCAGTCAGACAGATATATAATATATATAGATGATGCAGCACACTGGCCTGAGCCTGAGCAGTGCACACAGATATGGTATGTATGTGACTGAGTCACTGTGTGCTGTGTATCGCTTTTTTCAGGCAGAGAACGGATTATAAATAAAAGTGGTGGTCACTGGTCACTATCAGCAAAACTCTGCACTGTACACTACTGAGTACTCCTAATGCTCCCCAAAATTAGTAAATCAAGTGTCTAAACGGAGAGGACGCCAGCCACGTCCTCTCCCTATCAATCTCAATGCACGTGTGAAAATGGCGGCGACGCGCGGCTCCTTATATAGAATCCGAGTCTCGCGATAGAATCCGAGCCTCGCGAGAATCCGACAGCGTCATGATGACGTTCGGGCGCGCTCGGGTTAACCGAGCAAGGCGGGAAGATCCGAGTCGCTCGGACTCGTGAAAAAAAACATGAAGTTCTGGCGGGTTCGGATTCAGAGAAACCGAACCCGCTCATCTCTAGCAGATTGACGCAAGTATAGTAAGAAGATTAGATCCATATTTAGGTAAGAAAGTCAGTGTTAGATGAAGGTTTTCCCTATTAGACCTCAGCAACATGGGAGCACTATACAGGGTTAAGATTGTGATCACCACCAATTTAGGAGCTCCCCCCCCCACCCACCCATCCACCCCTGTAATTTATTTTTTAATAGAGATCCAATTGATTTATAACTTTAGCACATCTATAATGTAAAGCTGTAACTGGAAAATCCATTTTGAAACTCCAAGTTGCCCACAAAATATATGGTGTGCTATTTTTATTTATACAAATGTAACATTTACCATATGTGTCAGGTAGACATTCTCTTTAAAGGTGTATTAACCAAAATAACCAATTGAGTGATGTTGAAAAGTTTGTGTGGTTATGGAGGGCAGGCAGCGGTGGCATCCTGCACTGTGTGTAGACTTAGCTGTAGGTGTTGCAGTGTTGATCTTGTGTGTGTTGCCAGTGACTGTGTACATGTGTACATTTGTCAACAGCCAATTTAAACATAACTCCAACACTAACCACAACTCTAACACTAACCCCACTCTCATCCCTTCTTATTCCTAATCCTAAAATTTCTATTGTCTACATTTTAGCTAAGTTTTATATAGTTAAGTTGGGTGCCAACTTAACTATGTTGACATTATATTCAACATTATTGTGTCATCCTTTTGACTGCCGACATTGTGATTGCCGACAACATGACTACATCCCATAGAGTGTTAATATGGGTGTGTATTGCGCGGTCAGCATACCAACGCCGTCATCCCAGCAGCGGAATGCCGGGGGAGGGGGAGGAGTGCAACAAGCCCCTTGCGGTTGCCACAGGTTGTATTCCCACTCTATGGGTGTCATGTACACCCACGAGTGGTGATAGTCCCTGCTGGCCAGCATGCCAACTGTCGGGATCGTGAGGGTGCAGTATGTAGGGGGAGGTAATATGACCGGGGGTCTCCTGACCACCAGTCACATAACTACATCCCGTTAATACCATAGGGTAACTAAGTATCAGGATGAGGGGGGTCATTCCGAGTTGATCGTAGCTGTCATGAGGGGGGACGCCCAGCACAGGGCTAGTCTGCCCCACATGTCAGTGCCAGCCCCCCCCCCCCCCCCGCAGAAGTGCAAAGGCATCGCACAGCGGCGATGCCTTTGCACTTCAACAGTAGCTCCCGACCAGCGCAGCTTTAGCATGCTGACCGGGAGCTACTCATCGCTCCCCGGTAATGCAGCCGCTGCGGCTCGCCCCCCCGTTTGATCCAGCCACGCCTGCGTTGGCCGGACCGCTCCCACGAAACGGCAGCCAAACTTCGCCGTTCCACCCCCTCCCGCCCAGCGATCGCCTCTGCCTGTCAATCAGGCAGAGGCAATCGCAGCCCTGCTACGGCCTTAGGCCATCTGGCATGCGCTGGCGCACTGTGGCACCGGCGCACTGTGGCGCCGGCGCACTATGGCGCCAGCGCACTACGGTGCCGGCGCATGCGCAGTAGGGACCCGTTTGCTCGGCTGCGACAAAAAGCAACGAGCAAACGGGTCAGAATGACCCCCGGGAAGTGCAGCTTAGATAATTAATGTGTAATGACATTTGATGATTTGTCTGTTACCCATCCACTCGTACAAGATTACTGCTCTTTGATAACCAATTTTAACACCATATACAGTTGTTGTTGTTTTTTGGTAGAGTTATTATGGTTAATTAAGGTGTATAGAGAGGTAGATGCCGGCTTCTGCTGTAAGTAGTTTGTCAAAATGAAAAGAATATTTTACAGAGCAGCACTGACAAAGTATCTTTTACTTTTGAACAGGGAAAAGGTACAATGTAAGTAACAGAATACAACACAATTAGTGGCAAAACGCATTAGAGCAGTGGTTCTCAAACTGTGTGCCGTGGCCCCCCTGGGTGCCTCAGGACACTTGCAGGGGAGCCTTGGATTGGTGGTCCAGGACCAACTAAAATTATTTATGGTCAATATAATGGGCAAAACCAGTGCCGGTGGCTGCCAGTCATAACATATTATGGACAAACAAAAGCAAATCCTGTCCCTCACCACACAATTGAACCTAAGGATGACATACAGTATAAACACAATTTACTTCATTTAATATTTCATTCTAAATTTCTCAATAAGAAACTCTGGGACCAGGGGTGCTGTGAATTTTTTTTTTATTCTCTAGGGAGCTGTTTGGGAACCACTGCATTAGAGACAGATTCTGATCACAGTGGATCATGTATAGGAAAGTCCTATAACCACAATGTTATTGTACTGTACAGTGACTACTTATTACCTGTATAAAATAAATAAAATAAGAATTTACTCACCGGTAATTCTATTTCTCGTAGTCCGTAGTGGATGCTGGGAACTCCGTAAGGACCATGGGGAATAGACGGGCTCCGCAGGAGACTGGGCACTCTAAAAGAAAGATTAGGTACTATCTGGTGTGCACTGGCTCCTCCCTCTATGCCCCTCCTCCAGACCTCAGTTAAGGAAACTGTGCCCGGAAGAGCTGACACAACAAGCAAAGGATTTGGAATCCAGGGTAAGACTCATACCAGCCACACCAATCACACCGTACAACTCGTGATAACCATACCCAGTTAACAGTATGAACAACAACTGAGCCTCAGTAACAGATGGCTCATAACAATAACCCTTTAGTTAAGCAATAACTATATACATGTATTGCAGAGAGTCCGCACTTGGGACGGGCGCCCAGCATCCACTACGGACTACGAGAAATAGAATTACCGGTGAGTAAATTCTTATTTTCTCTGACGTCCTAGTGGATGCTGGGAACTCCGTAAGGACCATGGGGATTATACCAAAGCTCCCAAACGGGCGGGAGAGTGCAGATGACTCTGCAGCACCGAATGAGCAAAGGCAAGGTCCTCCTCAGCCAGGGTATCAAACTTGTAGAACTTAGCAAATGTGTTTGAACCCGACCAAGTAGCAACTCGGCAAAGCTGTAAAGCCGAGACCCCTCGGGCAGCCGCCCAAGAAGAGCCCACCTTCCTTGTGGAATGGGCTTTCACTGATTTTGGATGCGGCAATCCTGCCGCAGAATGAGCTTGCTGAATCGTGTTACAGATCCAGCGCGCAATAGTTTGCTTTGAAGCAGGAGCACCCAGCTTGTTGGGTGCATGCAGGATAAACAGCGAGTCAGTTTTCCTGACTCCAGCCGTCCTGGCTACATAGATTTTCAAAGCCCTGACTACATCAAGTAACTTGGAGTACTCCAAGTCCCGAGTAGCCGCAGGCACCACAATAGGTTGGTTCAAATGAAACGCTGATACCACCTTAGGGAGAAATTGGGGACGGGTCCTCAATTCTGCCCTGTCCATATGGAAGATCAGATAAGGGCTTTTACAAGACAAAGCCGCCAATTCTGACACATGCCTAGCCGAAGCTAAGGCCAATAGCATGACCACTTTCCACGTGAGATATTTTAGCTCCACGGTCTTAAGTGGCTCAAACCAGTGGGATTTCAGGAAACCCAACACAACGTTAAGATCCCAAGGTGCCACTGGAGGCACAAAAGGGGGCTGAATATGCAGCACTCCCTTAACAAACGTCTGAACTTCAGGCAGTGAAGCCAGTTCTTTTTGAAAGAAAATAGATAGGGCCGAAATCTGGACCTTTATGGATCCTAATTTTAGGCCCATAGTCACTCCTGACTGTAGGAAGTGCAGGAATCGACCCAGCTGGAATTCCTCTGTAGGGGTCTTCCTGGCCTCACACCAAGCAACATATTTTCGCCATATACGGTGATAATGTTGTTGTTACGATTCCTGTACTCCAGACTGGAGAAGATCTTATGGCAGAGATCTGAGTACAGGAATGAAATACAGGTTGTGGGAGCTGGAGAGCCTAGTAACCCCTGGCGCCCTAACTCCGTTGTCTCGCCCGTGTTATCAGAAATCCCCTGCGAGACTATGGTTGCTTGAGCCCATGGCAGCCGCGTTCGAAGGGCGGATTATGTCTGCCCAACCCCGATGCCCCCGCAGGTCTTAATGGGAGACAAGGGGAAGTCCGAGACAGGGAGATAACAAGGGGCCCTCTGACTAAGCAACCAAGCCAGGGGTTACAAGCTAACTTAACTAAATCAAAAGGTATGTGCGGACTAGCCGCCAGGGAAAAGGACAACCAAGGATCCACGGATCCGACACTCCTATCCGGCACCGCTGGACACCAGAGTGGATCTTGTGGAAGCGGAATCCTCCGCAAAGCTCCAGAACTCAAAATAAACACAATAATAAATAGTAGCGGACAAGCTGCAACACACGGCTGCGCCGCGACTCACGAACACCACCAGATGTTAAAGGTGCTCGGTCAGACTCCAGGAACAGATGGTAACTTCCGAGTACTGGATCACTGAGAACAGGAACAAACGAACAGACCGGGACTGGGAACTCTCTCTGCAGCAGAATCAGGCAAACAGGAAGCTATCACCGGCGTCTGTGAGGAGTCCTGGGAGTGCTTTTAACAGAGAGTCTTCCAATCAGCTGTTTGGAGGCTGATTGGATTAAATGCCATGCAGCTGACAAGCTGCATGGCCAGGGAAACAGATGAGTGATAATTACAACATGCCGTGCAGCTGCATGCTACACAGCCAGGAAACCAGTGATGATATAAACTTAGACCCAGCAACGGGGAACACGATCCGACAGTGGCGTCCCCGTTGCTAGGCGCCGGCCGCACTGACGAGCGGACCCTCTGCGCCTAACAGTACCCCCCCCTTGAGGAGGGGTCAAGGAACCCCTAAATCCGGGTTTCTGAGGAAATTCTTGAAAAAATGCCCTTTTGAGCCTTGGGGCATGAAGGTCCTCATCTAGGACCCACGACCTTTCCTCAGGACCATAACCTTTCCAATGCACCAAAAAATAAAGCCGACCCCGGGACAGCTTGGAATCGAGAACCTTCTCAACCACGAACTCCTGCTGACCCTGTACATTAACTGGTGATCTCCCCTGAGGTTTTTTACGAGGAAATCTGCTAGATGAAACATATGGTTTGAGCAAAGAGCAATGGAAGGTATTTCCGATTCGTAACGTTTTTGGTAGCTGTAACCGGAAAGCAACTGGATTGACTTTTTTGATAATGAGAAATGGTCCAATAAATCTAGGACCCAATCTGGCTGAGGTTTGTCGAAGTTTGATATTGCGAGTCGACAGCCACACCCTGTCTCCTACTCTAAAAGTGCACGGCCGCCGGAACCTGTCCGAAAAATCTTTTTCCTTGAAAGCTGCTTTTCTGAGAGCTATGTGCACTTTTTTCCAAATAAGTTTAAGATGAGAGGTCAGGGCCAGAGAGGAGACAGAGGAATGTTGGAAAAATGAATTAGCTCTGGGGTGGAAACCAAAAACTGCAAAAAATGGAGACACATTGGTGGAGGAATGACAGGCATTATTATAAGCAAACTCTGCCAATGGAAGAAACTCAGACCAGTCATTTTGGAGTTTGGCCGAGTACAAACGCAAATATTGTTTTAAGGATTGGTTCACTCGCTCAGTCTGTCCATTTGATTGTGGATGATAACCGGAGGTTAATGATAATTTCATTTTTAACGAAGCACAAAAAGACTTCCAAAACTGTGCAATGAATTGTGGACCCCTGTCAGAAACAATATCAGTGGGTAACCCATGGAGTCTGAAAACATGACGGAGGAACAAGACTGCCAATCCCTGGGCAGATGGCAATCGGGGAAGACCAATAAAATGAGCCATCTTACTAAAACGGTCCACTACCACCCATATGACTGTGCATCCAGCTGACAGAGGGAGATCCACCACAAAATCCATGGAGATATGCGACCATGGTCTAAGAGGAACATTCAATGGCATAAGTTGACCAATAGGCAAAGAACGGGGAACTTTATGCTGTGCACAGACCTGACACGAAAAAACAAACTCTTTAATGTCTTTAGAAAGACCAGGCCACCACACTGAGCGGGATACCAATTCAAAAGTTTTAGCGACTCCCAGATGCCCTGCAACTTTGCTATCATGAAATTCCTCCAAAACAGTTGCTCTCAAAAACTCAGGAACAAAAAGACGACCAGCAGGAGTATTTCCCGGAGCTTGATGTTGAAGCAGCTTCAATTGAGAAAAAACATCCTGTGTGAGACCTGCCTGAATGACTGAAGGCGGAAGTATGAGAGTAACAGGACTGTTGTCTTGAGCGGGAAGAAAACTGCGTGAGAGGGCATCTGCCTTGGTATTCTTGGAACCAGGTCTGAAGGTGATAATGAATTTGAAACGAGTGAAAAATAAAGCCCAACGAGCCTGTCGGGCATTCAGTCGCTTAGCTGATTCAATGTATTGAAGATTTTTGTGATCTGTCAAAACAGAAATGGTATGTGTCGCTCCTTCAAGCCAATGTCTCCACTCCTCAAAAGCCCATTTAATAGCCAGCAACTCCCGATTACCAACATCGTAGTTGGATTCAGCAGATGAGAATTTCCTGGACATAAAGGCACAAGGATGTAACTCAAGGGAATCTGGATCCTTCTGAGAAAGGATAGCCCCTACACCAACCTCCGAGGCATCTACCTCAACGATGAAAGGCAATTCTGGGTTGGGATGTCTAAGGACAGGGGCTGAGACAAAGGCTTGTTTCAAGGCCTGAAAAGATACTTTAGCTTCACATGACCAATTGGTAGGATCTGCTCCCTTCTTAGTGAGTGCCACAATGGGAGCAACTATGTCAGAGAAAGAGTGAATAAACCTTCTGTAGTAGTTCGCAAACCCTAAAAAGCGCTGAATTGCTTTTAAGTTGGTGGGTTGCGCCCAACTCAGGATGGCTTGGAGCTTCTTAGGTTCCATTCGGAATCCCCGAGGGGAAATAATGTACCCTAAAAAGGATACCTCCGTGACGTGAAATTCACACTTCTCCGGTTTGGCATACAAGTGATTTTCACGTAATTTCTTAAGTACCTGACGCACCTGGGTAACATGTTGTTCTATAGAGTCAGAATAAATCAAAATGTCGTCTAAATAGACCACAACGAATCTTCCCAGAAACTCACGGAGCACATCATTAATGAGATCCTGAAAGACTGCCGGAGCGTTAGATAGGCCGAAAGGCATGACCAGATACTCATAGTGACCTGATTGAGTACTGAATGCCGTTTTCCACTCATCCCCCGATCTGATTCTAATGAGATTATATGCTCCTCTCAGGTCAATCTTGGAAAAAATAACAGCCGAACGTAGCTGATCAAAGAGGACAGAGATCAGAGGCAGAGGGTAAGTATTCTTTACTGAGATTTTATTCAGGGCTCGAAAGTCAATGCAGGGTCTGAGGGAACCATCCTTCTTCTCTACGAAGAAAAAACCTGCACTTAAAGGGGATTTAGATGGCCTGATAAACCCTTTCTCAAGACTTTCTTTCACATACTCATTCATGGCCACAGTTTCAGGACCAGACAATGCATATAACCTTCCTTTAGGCAACGTGGCACCAGGAATTAACTCAATGGTACAATCATAAGGCCTATGGGGAGGCAAAATATCCGCATTGCCCTTGGAAAACACATCCAAAAAATCTTGGTACTCTCCAGGAATATGTGCGGACCTGGCAGCAGCTACTCGGATAGGAAGTGTAATACATTCTTTATCACAGATGGTACTCCATTGTAGAATCTCCCCAGACTGCCAATCTATGATGGGATTATGAAAGGCCAGCCAAGGGTGACCCAGAACCACAGGAACTGCTGGACAATGGGTAAGAAAAAACTCAATCTTTTCAGAATGTAGAGCTCCCACCGAGAGCAAAACAGGAGGTGTACATAGAGAAATAACCCCATTGGATAAGGGACTCCCATCTAAACCATGCATGGTGATACACCTACTTAAGGTTAACTGAGGAATACCTAAGGCCTTGGCCCATGTTAAGTCTATAAAGTTTCCTGCAGCTCCACTGTCCACAAAAGCAGAGACCGAGGAACAGAGGCTGTCATAAGAAACTTTAGCAGGAACCAATAGTGAATTATTTGAGGAGATGAGCTGTAGACCAAAGTGAACCCCCTCACTATTCACTTGGTCAGGAAGTTTCCCGACTTGTTTGGGCAACTACGGGCAAAATGTCCCTTACCTCCGCAGTACAAACACAGACCAGAATTTTGCCTCCTGGTTCTTTCTTCCGGAGACAATTTGGAGAGACCAATCTGCATAGGCTCCTCCATGTCTATCGGAACGGAAGAAACACAGGGAAAAGAAACTACAGATGCCCCTTTCTCAGTCCTCCGCTCTCTGAGCCGACGATCTATTTTAATAGAGAGCTCCATGAGTTTATCAAGGTTCTCAGGAGCGGGATACTGAAGGAGGCTGTCTTTTATAGATTCAGATAAGCCGAGGCGAAACTGACTGCGAAGGGCAGGATCATTCCAGCCACAGTCGTTCGACCAACGGCGAAACTCCGTACAATAATTCTCTGCAGGATTCCTACCCTGTCTTAGAGCACGCAACTGACTTTCTGCGGATGCCTCTCTATCAGGGTCGTCATACAATAGCCCTAAAGATTTCAAAAAAGCGTCTACAGACGATAAGGCCGGATCGTCTGTCTTTAAACCAAAAGCCCAGGTCTGAGGATCCCCCTGAAGCAGAGAAATTATAATTCCAACCCGCTGAGCCTCCGTACCTGAGGAAACTGGTCTTAAACGAAAATACAGTTTACAAGACTCTTTAAAATTAAAAAACTGTTTTCTATCCCCAGAAAAACGGTCAGGCAGATGCATTTTTGGTTCAGGGATGACCCTCGGGGAAGTCCGTAACAGATCTTCCTGTGAGCTCACCCGGAGGGACAGATCCTGAACCATCTGGGTAAGTTCCTGAATCTGACTAACCAAAAACTGGCCAGGATTTGGCCCAACACCGGTGGGATTCATGAGGCCGACAAAATTCTCCCTACTGGATAAGTGAAAAAATTAACTCCTGTTGAAATTTTTTCTTTTGTCTGGCCGGTGATAATGTTACGATTCCTGTACTCCAGACTGGAGAAGATCTTATGGCAGAGATCTGAGTACAGGAATGAAATACAGGTTGTGGGAGCTGGAGAGCCTAGTAACCCCTGGCGCCCTAACTCCGTTGTCTCGCCCGTGTTATCAGAAATCCCCTGCGAGACTATGGTTGCTTGAGCCCATGGCAGCCGCGTTCGAAGGGCGGATTATGTCTGCCCAACCCCGATGCCCCCGCAGGTCTTAATGGGAGACAAGGGGAAGTCCGAGACAGGGAGATAACAAGGGGCCCTCTGACTAAGCAACCAAGCCAGGGGTTACAAGCTAACTTAACTAAATCAAAAGGTATGTGCGGACTAGCCGCCAGGGAAAAGGACAACCAAGGATCCACGGATCCGACACTCCTATCCGGCACCGCTGGACACCAGAGTGGATCTTGTGGAAGCGGAATCCTCCGCAAAGCTCCAGAACTCAAAATAAACACAATAATAAATAGTAGCGGACAAGCTGCAACACACGGCTGCGCCGCGACTCACGAACACCACCAGATGTTAAAGGTGCTCGGTCAGACTCCAGGAACAGATGGTAACTTCCGAGTACTGGATCACTGAGAACAGGAACAAACGAACAGACCGGGACTGGGAACTCTCTCTGCAGCAGAATCAGGCAAACAGGAAGCTATCACCGGCGTCTGTGAGGAGTCCTGGGAGTGCTTTTAACAGAGAGTCTTCCAATCAGCTGTTTGGAGGCTGATTGGATTAAATGCCATGCAGCTGACAAGCTGCATGGCCAGGGAAACAGATGAGTGATAATTACAACATGCCGTGCAGCTGCATGCTACACAGCCAGGAAACCAGTGATGATATAAACTTAGACCCAGCAACGGGGAACACGATCCGACAGTGGCGTCCCCGTTGCTAGGCGCCGGCCGCACTGACGAGCGGACCCTCGGCGCCTAACAGTTGTGCTGTCACGTCTTTCCTAGCCTTTATCAGCGTAGGAATCACTTCATCTGGAATGCCCTTTTCCGTTAGGATCCGGCGTTCAACCGCCATGTCGTCAAACGCAGCCGCGGTAAGTCTTGGAACAGACAGGGCCCCCGCTGTAACAGGTCCTGTCTGAGAGGCAGAGGCCATGGTTCCTCTGAGATCATTTCTTGTAGTTCTGGGTACCAAGTTCTTCTTGGCCAATCCGGAACGATGAGTATAGTTCTTACTCCTCTCTTTCTTACTATCCTCAGTACCTTGGGTATGAGAGGAAGAGGAGGGAACACATAAACCGACTGGTACACCCACGGTGTCACTAGTGCATCCACAGCTATCGCCTGAGGGTCCCTTGACCTGGCGCAATATTTTTTTAGCTTTTTGTTGAGGCGGGACGCCATCATGTCCACCTGTGGCCGTTCCCAATGGTTTACAATCTGCGTGAAGACTTCTGGATGAAGTCCCCACTCTCCCGGGTGTAGGTCGTGCCTGCTGAGGAAGTCTGCTTCCCAGTTGTCCACTCCCGGAATGAACACTGCTGACAGTGCTAGCACGTGATTTTCCGCCCATCGGAGAATCCTTGTGGCTTCTGCCATCGCCATCCTGCTTCTTGTGCCGCCCTGTCGGTTTACATGGGCGACCGCCGTGATGTTGTCTGATTGAATCAGCACTGGTTGGTTCTGAAGCAGGGGCTCTGCTTGACTCAGGGCATTGTAAATGGCCCTTAGTTCCAGTATATTTATGTGTAGTGAAGTCTCCTGACTTGACCACAGTCCCTGGAAGTTCCTTCCCTGAGTGACTGCCCCCCCATCCTCGGAGGCTTGCGTCCGTGGTTACCAGGACCCAGTCCTGTATGCCGAATCTGCAGCCCTCGAGAAGATGAGCACTCGGCAGCCACCACAGCAGAGACACCCTGGCCCTTGGGGACAGGGTGATCAACCGATGCATCTGAAGATGCGATCCGGACCATTTGTCTAACAGATCCCACTGAAAGATCCTTGCATGGAACCTGCCGAAGGGAATTGCTTCGTAAGAAGCCACCATCTTTCCCAGGACTCGCGTGCAGTGATGCACCGACACCTGTTTTGGCTTCAGGAGGTCCCTGACCAGAGATGACAATTCCTGGGCCTTCTCCACCGGGAGAAACACCTTCTTCTGTTCTGTGTCCAGAATCATGCCAAGGAAGAGCAGACGCGTCGCAGGAATCAGCTGCGACTTTGGGATATTCAGAATCCAGCCGTGCTGTAGCAACACTTCCCGAGAAAGTGCTACGCTGACTAACAACTGCTCTCTGGACCTCGCCTTTATAAGGAGATCGTCCAAGTACGGGATAATTATAACTCCCTTCTTCCGAAGGAGTACCATCATTTCGGCCATTACCTTGGTAAATACTCTCGGTGCCGTGGACAGACCAAACGGCAACGTCTGGAATTGGTAATGACAATCCTGTACCACAAACCTGAGGTACTCCTGGTGAGGTGGGTAAACGGGGACATGCAAGTAAGCATCCTTGATGTCCAGCAACACCATAAAATCCCCCTCTTTCAGGCTTGCAATAACCGCCCTGAGCGATTCCATTTTGAACTTGAACTTCCTTATATAAGTGTTCAAGGATTTTAAATTTAGAATGGGTCTTACCGAACCGTCTGGTTTCGGTACCACAAACATTGTGGAATAGTAACCTCGTCCCTGTTGAAGGAGGGGAACCTTGATTATCACCTGCTGGAGGTACAGCTTGTGAATTGCCGCCAGTACTACCTCCCTTTCCCTGGGAGCAGCTGGCAAGGCTGATTTGAGGTAACGGCGAGGGGGAGTCGCCTCGAACTCCAGCTTGTATCCCTGAGATACAATTTGAACAGCCCAGAGATCCACTTGTGAGCGAACCCACTGGTTGCTGAAGTTTCGGAGACGCGCCCCCACCGCACCCGGCTCCGCCTGTGGAGCCCCAGCGTCATGCGGTGGACTTAGAGGAAGCGGGAGAGGATTTTTGTTCCTGGGAACTGGCTGCCTGGTGCAGCTTCTTTCCTCTACCCCTGCCTCTGGGCAGAAAGGATGCGCCTCTGATCCGCTTGCGTTTCTGAGGCCGAAAGGACTGTTCATGATAATACGGTGCTTTCTTAGGCTGTGAGGGAACCTGAGGTAAAAAAGTTGACTTCCCGGCTGTTGCCGTGGATACGAGATCCGAGAGACCGTCCCCAAACAATTCCTCACCCTTATAAGGCAAAACCTCCATGTGTCTTTTAGAATCAGCATCACCTGTCCACTGCCGAGTCCATAATACTCTCCTGGCAGAAATGGACATTGCATTAATTCTAGATGCCAGCAGGCAAATGTCCCTCTGTGCATCCCGCATATATAAGACGACGTCTTTTATATGTTCTATGGTTAGCAAAATAGTATCCCTGTCGAGGGAATCAATGTTGTCTGACAGGGTATAAGACCATGCGGCTGCAGCACTACACATCCATGCTGAAGCAATAGCAGGTCTCAGTATAGTACCTGAGTGTGTATACACAGACTTCAGGATAGCTTCCTGCTTTCTATCCGCAGGCTCCTTTAAGGCGGCCGTATCCTGAGACGGCAGTGCCACCTTTTTTGATAAGCGTGTGAGCGCTTTGTCCACCCTAGGGGATGTTTCCCAACGTAACCTATCCGTTGGCGGGAAAGGGTACGCCATCAGTAACCTCTTAGAAATCACTAGTTTCTTATCGGGGGAACTCCACGCTTCCTCACACAATTCATTTAATTAATCGGATTGGGGAAAAGTCACTGGCTGCTTTTTCTCCCCAAACATAATACCCTTCTTGGCAGTAACCGGGTTAATATCAGAAATGTGCAATACATTTTTCATTGCAGTAATCATGCATCGGATGGCTTTAGTAGACTGTGCATTTGTCTCATCCTCATCTACACTGGAGTCAGACTCCGTGTCGACATCTGTGTCTACCATCTGAGCTAGCGGGCGTTTATGAGCCCCTGATGGCCTCTGAGACGCCTGGGCAGACGCAGGTTGAGATCCCGGCTGTCCCAAGGCTGCTGCGTCATCGAACCTTTTATATAAGGAGTTGACACTGTCTGTTAAGACCTTCCACATATCCATCCAATCCGGTGTCGGCCCCGTCGGGGGCGACACCACACTTATCTGCCCTTGCTCCACCTCCACGTAACCCTCCTCATCAAACATGTCGACACAGCCGTACCGACACACCGCACACACACAAGGAATGCTCTGACTGAGGACAGGACCCCACAAAGTCCTTTGGGGAGACAGAGAGAGAGTATGCCAGCACACACCACAGCGCTATATAACACAGGAATTTTCACTATAATGAGTGATTTTTCCCAATAGCTGCTTAATATATATTATTTGCGCCTAAATTTATGTGCCCCCCCTCTCTTTTTTACCCTTCTTGTATCAGGAATACTGCAGGGGAGAGCCTGGGAAGCTGCTTCCAGCGGAACTGTGAAGGAAAAATGGCGCTGGTGTGCTGAGGAAGAAGGCCCCGCCCCCTCAGCGGCGGGCTTCTCCCTGCAGTTTCTGACTGAAAAATGGCGGGGGTTTTACACATATACAGTCACAGACTGTATTACGTGTATTTTTATGCCAAAAGGTATTTTATTGCTGCCCAGGGCGCCCCCCCCCCAGCGCCCTGCACCCTACAGTGACCGGAGTGTGTGGTGTGCAGTGGGAGCAATGGCGCACAGCTGCAGTGCTGTGCGCTACCTTAATGAAGACCGGAGTCTTCTGCCGCCAATTTCATCTCCTTCTCTTCTGTCTTCTGGCTCTGCAAGGGGGACGGCGGCGCGGCTCCGGGAACGGACGATCGAGGTCAGGCCCTGTGTTCGAACCCTCTGGAGCTAATGGTGTCCAGTAGCCTAAGAAGCACAAGCTAGCTGCACGCAGGTAGGTTTGCTTCTCTCCCCTCAGTCCCACGTAGCAGTGAGTCTGTTGCCAGCAGATCTCACTGAAAATAAAAAACCTAACAAATACTTTCTTTTCTAGCAAGCTCAGGAGAGACCACTAGGAGCACCCAGCTCTGGCCGGGCACAGATTCTAACTGAGGTCTGGAGGAGGGGCATAGAGGGAGGAGCCAGTGCACACCAGATAGTACCTAATCTTTCTTTTAGAGTGCCCAGTCTCCTGCGGAGCCCGTCTATTCCCCATGGTCCTTACGGAGTTCCCAGCATCCACTAGGACGTCAGAGAAATAAATATTACTAATAAAGTGTATAGGGTGATAGACAAATAAAGCTAAAGTGTCCGTATTACATTATGCTCTCTTTAATATTCAAATAACAACATGACTTCATTGCAGGCATAAGTTCTACATGTAAAGCAGTAACCTGGTGTAAACAAGTAGAGAAATGTTTGAATCATCTATAGAAAATACAATGCATCTACTGATATAAATATATTTATTTAAAATACTGTTACATATAATTCAATAAATATCAAATAAGCATATAAAATTATATAAATGATTTAGCTTTTTCTATAAACCACTTTTCTGCAGATTATATTATAACACTGTGATCTTTAATGCATAGAGCAAGGGAGCAGAACGTCATGATGGGAACCTGAGAATGTGCTATTTAATTATTCTTCAATACAAAATATCTGAAAAATTGTGCAGAGTTGGAGTGAGATAGAGTAACATCGTGAACCGTCACCTGTGACTCGGTATGCAGCTCACTATTATCATTTACATATAGTATTATCATGGAGGGAGCAGGGTCCTCTATAACTACTCCACTGTGTTACATACTGTACTAACATCGTGGGGGACCACCATGTATATAAAATGTATGCATCCCTTAACTGTGTCACATACAGCTCCTCTAGTTATGAGGCCAGTCTGATGTCATGAGGTCCTGCCTCACATACACTGGTCTTGGAAATTAGCCTTGGAGTTGAGAAAAGAGCCTACCATTTCTTTTTGTTAGCTGAACAGTAGGAACATTTTGTTAGCTGAACAGTAGGAACACGTAGCCCTTTCAGGCACCGAGGTTTCTTCAGATCTTTCTAGGTCTCACTTATAGGCCATCTTTTTATAATACAGTCAAGACTGTGGTGTAGGACCAGGCACTATAGAGTTCTGCCTCGGGGCAGCAGAGTTTGCCAAGTGATTTTTGTCTGCATATATATTTGGACAGCATGGTTGTCCAATGGTTAGCATTACTGCCTAATTACTACAGCACTGCTACTGTGGGTTTAACTCAAACAAGAGTCTAATCTGTATATTTTCCCTATGTTTATGGGTGTTTCCTCCAGGTTCTCCATTTCCCTCCCACAATCCAAAAACATTCTGGAAAGTTTATTAGCTTCTGTCCTGGAAGTAAACCCCGTGTGTACAGTATATGGGATAGGGAATACATATCGTAAACTACATTGCAGAAGAGATCAATGACTTTAATGACTAAATATTCTCTTTTAAGTGCTGCAAAATATGTCTAAACGATATAAATATCTTAATAAATAAATAAATATTAAGTAGATTTGCAGCAGCAAAGAAAACTGAATTAAAAGATGAAGAAAAAAGTTCAAAAAACAACTGCTGTGGGTCTAGCTACCAATGAAAATTATTTGACGAAAGGAGGATGGATTGTCCAATGTGATTGCTTCATGATACTCTGTAATAGGATCACACAATAGTACAATCCACTTAAGCCTAGTGCTGGCAATTGTGGATATGTTTTGACTGAGAGGTGACAATTTCCATTCCAAAGTCCCCGCATGGTAATGAGTAACAAGTGCTAAAAACAGTTCAGGCTAATTGGTTGGATTCTGTCCACATTGATTTCTTGAGGACAGTTCATGTTCATCTCTTTGGGACAGAGATCGGACAAATCCTCTATCTCTTTGTGCTGCACCCTCTGGGTCATTGCCTTGGTTTGCAGGATTCCTCCATCCATAGTGTGTTAAGTAGCTTGGGTAACTGGCAACATTGTACGTTGAGGCAGGGAAACTTATATAGCCTAAAAGCTGAATAAAGATGAAGAAAAAATTTATTAAAATTGCTGTAACATAGTTAGAAAACAGTACATCATTGAGAGTGTTACAGATGAAACAAAGTCTTTATTCTGTAAATTAGAGGTTTATGTAAAACAAAAAACAAAAAGCAACATTAAAAAATGTTGAAGTTACTATCAAGCTGTAACAGGAAAGTTTTTGTTTTTTTAAATACTGTTGTACAAATGATTCATGATGTCTCAATAAATAAAATTGTTTAAAAAAATGCTCCTCTTCACTTTCAAGTTACCACTATATTTATGTTTATTTTGGTTCTGGGACAGCCCTGGTGGTAAAGCAGGGTTGTCCTAATGAGGAGATTCTTCACATCTTTCTCATCTGCGAGAGTTGTCTCTACCCACTGTATATGCAGTAGTTAGCACCGGAAATGTGAGATAAAGTACTGATCGGGGAGTGGAGAAGAGAGAGAGATGGACAGGAGAGCAGGGAAACAAGAGAGCCGGCCGGTGGAGCACTGACCAGATGGGGGAACGGGAAGACAGAGATGATGTTATGTTTGTCAGAACAAAGCTTCTCTCATCTATAAAAATGCTGTTCCTGGACAGACACCATTAAAACCTATAGGCATGCAAGATAATAATGGACAAATGATGACTACTTGAAAATAGAGATACACTTTGTCCTTCTGCAGAAAAGCCTTTTATGTTTATTAAAGAGATTCTTTACAGTTTTTACATTTATCCCCATATAATAAACTACAAAAGAGACTAGAATGACCCCACAACAACCACATTAATCTCAGCCACATCTCCAATCTTCTCTCTCATGCATGTCCCTGATCATGTCCCAATTCCAGTAGTGCTGCCTTATACTAACTTCAGGAGTATCCCACCATTAGGGGAGGGGGGCTGATACAGAATGGAGTTGAGGGGGCCAGGGTGAGATGGAAGGAGAAGAGAATAGTGTGAAGATGTCATCCTCAGTAAAAGGAGAGAGAGAAAGAGAGTAGAGGACAAGTAGAGAGTAGAGGACAAGGTCAGTGTAGTGTGATGGATCAACAAAAAGAGATTGGTGATGTTAATTCTGCCTGTGAAGTGTCTGACAGTAGTTTACATAGGACCTCACTCAGTAAGGCTTGCAAAATTTGCGAATCGCAATCCGGCCGACTATCAAACAACTGTGCATGCACAGCATTCGCATTGTGCAAGTAAAAATAGTGACAGAAATTGCGTACACATCATGATCGCAATGCAGCCACTGTTTGACTGACAGGAAGACGGTGTGTCTGGGCGGAAACCCGCTATGAAACCTGCTGTTTTCTGGGTGTGTCTGAAAAAAATGTAGGCGTCCCCAGGCATTTTTAAGGAGGGCCTCTGATGTCAGCGATGACCACTTACAGCCTCTTGTGTCGCTAGAGTTGTGGATGACCTTGCCTGGTGCAGATAGGGAACATCTTCTATGTTCTGGGAATTGTGTATGGTTTGCGATCAGCCTGCATATTGCAATGCATTCGCAATTTCTGCAGTGGGAGTTTTTTCTCTATTTTTGGGTGGCAACTATTTGATCACAGCAACTTCTATTTAGCAGAAATTGCAATCCTTACTGAGTGAGGTCCATAGAGAGAAGAAAGTGGCGGTGGGCAGAGAAGTAATTAAATGGTGGCAAAGAGGCACTTTCTGCCAGATAATTTGAGTGTGGATTATTAGATGTACACTAAAAAAAGTCTACATTCAATAGGTCTACCACTAATCGTAAACCTGCATTAGGTCCGCAAGGTCAAACGGTCGACATAGAATAAGCAGACAGTAGAAAATGTTGACAGGATCAAAAGATCAACAGGGAGAACATTTCGACATGGAAATGGTCAACAGAAAAAAGGTAGACAATTTTTTGGAGTGTTTTGTGGTGTTTTGTCAGTTTTCTGACACAAACAAGCCCCATTAGTGTACCACATTCGCCAAGCTTGGAGTAAGGTGCTTTGCTCCGCTACCGCTGCACTCGTTACAGGTTACTATTCCCAATTGTAGTCCATGTGGATGGTAAAGTATGAAAAAGTTGAAAAAAAAATAAAAAATGAAAATAAAAAAGTGTCTACCATATGCGTGTCGACGATTGGCATGTCGAGCTTTTGACCATGTCGACCTTTTGAACTGTCTATATTTTACATGTCAACCTTTTGACACTGTGGACCTTTTGACCCTGCTTAACTAATGCATGTCTATCGTTAGTGGTTGACCTATTGACTGTAGACCTTTCTACTGTAGAGGTATAGACCATATACCGGATGATTGGGTCTATATTAGGACTTGCATGCTTGGAGATTAACGGAAGTATAGTAAGATGAAGTGTTAAATGAAGATTGTCTCTGTTATCACTGAGCAACATAAGAGCACTAGTTGCAGGTGCTGAAACTGCTTGAAGTGCCAGTGTTGGGATTGTGATTACCGCAGGCAATATTTGGTAGCTGGATCTGCCTCATCTGGGGCTGCAACAAGACAGTTGCAACAAGAGTAGTCCAAGTAAGGCTTCAAAGGTGTTAAGGGATGCAGGTCTTTATGTGGGCATACAGATTTGAGTGCAGGTGGGACACCAGAGGCATGGTGAGGCAAAAGGAAAGGAATGGAGGGATGGCTGAGTCAGAGAAGATGAAGATAGCCCTGAGATGGAAGGACATGAGGTCCAGGGAGTACCCATCATTAATAGTGGGAGATGGTGCCTATTGGCAAAGGCTAAATGGTGAACAGTTTAGAGTATCACTGGGGTTGTTTAAATTATGACAATGTTGAAACCTAAATTCACAAAATTTGGGGACTTGCCTGATACTCAACTGCATGTCAGAGTCAGTTTGATAGCTTTTGACCCTGGACCCCCAAATATTGTGCAAGAATAACATGCCTGATAAATTCTGTCTACAGCACCACGTAAAAATGGATACGCTATAAATGCAACAACCATATAAATCAACTTTAAAAAACTATCCCTGGGATTTTAACTTGTAAAACATGACAATCTCAATTAAATATATTGAAGCTGGTACTTACCCCAAAAATTAAACCCATCAGCACTCCCAGTGCGAGTACGGAGCCCAGCGCAATGAGTATGATACCCCAATATGGCACTGTAATAAATAGTAAATAACAATCTTTAGGATGTTTTCAAACTAGCAACTACTGTGTAAGCATATGCAATATAATGCAGAAAATGTGCAATTGCACCAGCATTTTGAAAGACATTATACTCACAGTTGTAACTTTCTGACAGGACAACAGCAATATTAGTTGTAGCTGTGGACGCTGAAGTAGTAGCAGTAGAAGTCAGTGTAGCAGTTGTGGAAGCTGCAACAATAGCTCCAGTTGTAGTAGTAGTTGGAGTAATGGTAGTTGTAGCAGATGATGCAGTGGTACTTCCTGTTTCCTGAGTAGTAGCTGCTGGTGACGTCACTGTAGTGGAAGATGCAGTAGTCTTTGGTACTGCAGTGGTGCTGAGGCCACCAATAGGGATAACTGGTGCAGTAGTAGTAGTGGAAGCAGTAGTAGTACTGGTAGCTGTGGTAGAAGATGCAGTAGTAGCAGTTTGTGCAGTAGTAGATGATACTTCAGTAGTAGATGATCTAATAGTTTTAGCTTCTATAGTAGTGGTAGATGCCATTGAAGTTGATCCGGTAGTAGTGGGAGCTGAAGAGGTAGTGGATCCTGTAGAACTGAGAACTGCAGTAGTAGTAGTTGCTGCAGTTGTGGTCAGAGACATAGTAGAAATTGGTGCCATAGTACTGGATGTGGCAGTACTCATGATTGCAGCAGTAGTTGAAGCAGTGGAAACTGTGGTCCTTGTTCCTGTAACTGCTGGAGCCATTCCTGTGGTGCCTGTAGAAGTAGTAGTAGCAGCAGCAGCAGTAGTACTGAGCGCTGCATTAGTTGAAAGTGGAGAAGTGCTTGTTCCTGAGGAAAGTGAGGATCCTGTAGTAGTGGGTGATGTACTAGTAGTGGGTACAGAAGTAAAAGTGGATGCTGTAGATGTGGAGGATGTAGTAGTAGTAGTGGGTTCTGTAGATGTGGAGGATGCAGTAGCAGTGGGTGCTGTAGATGTGGAGGATGCAGTAGTAGTGGATGCTGTAGATGTGGAGGATGCAGTAGCAGTGGGTGCTGTAGATGTGGAGGATGCAGTAGTAGTGGGTGCTGTAGATGTGGAGGATGCAGTAGTAGTGGATGCTGTAGATGTGGAGGATGCAGTAGCAGTGGGTGCTGTAGATGTGGAGGATGCAGTAGTAGTGGGTGCTGTAGATGTTGATGATGTTGTTGGTGTGGTTGTAGTGACAGTTGTAGTAGTGGGTGCTGTAGATGTGGAGGATGTAGTAGTGGGTGCTGTAGATGTGGAGGATGCAGTAGTAGCGGTTGCTATAGATGTGGCGGATGATGTAGTAGTTGGTGTAGTTGTAGTAGTAGTCGTGGGTGCTGTAGATGTGGAGGATTCAATGGAAGTGGGTGCTGTAGATGTGGAGGATGCAGTAGTAGTTGGTGTGGTTGTAGTGACAGTTGTAGTAGTAGTGGGTGCTGTAGATGTGGAGGATGCAGTAGTAGTGGGTGCTGTAGATGTGGAGGATGCAGTGGTAGTGGGTGCTGTAGATGTGGAAGATGCAGTAGTAGTAGGTGCTGTAGATGTTGATGATGTTGTTGGTGTGATTGTAGTGACAGTTGTAGTAGTGGGTGCTGTAGATGTGGAGGATGCAGTAGTAGTGGGTGCTGTAGATGTTGATGATGTTGTTGGTGTGGTTGTAGTGACAGTTGTAGTAGTGGGTGCTGTAGATGTGGAGGATGCAGTAGTAGTTGGTGTGGTTGTAGTGACAGTTGTAGTAGTGGGTGCTGTAGATGTGGAGGATGTAGTAGTGGGTGCTGTAGATGTGGAGGATGCAGTAGTAGCGGTTGCTATAGATGTGGCGGATGATGTAGTAGTTGGTGTAGTTGTAGTAGTAGTCGTGGGTGCTGTAGATGTGGAGGATTCAATGGAAGTGGGTGCTGTAGATGTGGAGGATGCAGTAGTAGTTGGTGTGGTTGTAGTGACAGTTGTAGTAGTAGTGGGTGCTGTAGATGTGGAGGATGCAGTAGTAGATGGTATGGTTGTAGTGACAGTTGTAGTAGTAGCGGGTGCTGTAGATGTGGAGGATGCAGTAGTAGTGGGTGCTGTAGATGTGGAGGATGCAGTGGTAGTGGGTGCTGTAGATGTGGAAGATGCAGTAGTAGGTGCTGTAGATGTGGAGGATGCAGTAGTAGATGGTATGGTTGTAGTGACAGTTGTAGTAGTAGCGGGTGCTGTAGATGTGGAGGATGCAGTAGTAGTGGGTGCTGTAGATGTGGAGGATGCAGTAGTAGTGGGTGCTGTAGATGTGGAGGATGCAGTGGTAGTGGGTGCTGTAGATGTGGAAGATGCAGTAGTAGTAGGTGCTGTAGATGTGGAGGATGCAGTGGTAGTGGTTGCTGCAGATGTGGAGGATGTAGTAGTAGTGGGTGCTGTAGATGTGGAGGATGCAGTAGTAGTGGGTTCTGTAGATGTGGAGGATGCAGTAGTAGTGGGTGCTGTAGATGTGGAGGATGCAGTAGTAGTGGGTGCTGTAGATGTGGAGGATGCAGTAGTAGTGGGTGCTGTAGATGTGGAGGATGCAGTAGTAGTGGGTGCTGTAGATGTGGAGGATGCAGTGGTAGTGGTTGCTGAAGTTGTGGGAGCTGCAGTAGTAGTGGCTGCTGTTGTAGTAGGAGCTGCAGTAGTAGTGGTAGCTGCAGTAGTAGTGGTTGCTGTAGTTGTGGGAGCTGTCGTAGTAATGGCTGCTGTAGTAGTAGAAGCTTCTGTAGTGGTTGCTGTTGTAGTAGGAGCTGCAGTAGTAGTGGGAGCTGCAGTGGTAGTGGCTTCTGTAGTGGTTGCTGTTGTAGTAGGAGCTGCAGTAGTAGTGGAAGCTGCAGTGGTTGCTGTAGATGTAGGAGCTGTAGTAGTACTGGCTGCTGTAGTAGTGACTTCTGTAGTGGTTGCTGTTGTAGTAGGAGCTGCAGTAGTAGTGGGAGCTGCAGTCGTAGTGGATGCTGTAGTTGTGGGAGCTGCTGTAGTTGTGGGAGCTGCAGTGATAGTGGTTGCTGTACTTGTGGGAGTTGCAGTAGTAGTGGCTGCTGTAGTTGTGGGAGCTGCAGTAGAAGTGGCTGCTGTAGTAGTAGTGGCTTCTATGGTGGTTGCTGTTGTAGTAGGAGCTGTAGTGGTAGTGGGAGCTGCTGTAGTAGTGGTTGCTGTAGTTGTGGGAGCTGCAGTAGTAGTGGGAGCTGTAGTAGTAGTAGTGGCTGCTGTTGTAGTGAGAGCTGCAGTAGTAGTAGAAGCTGCAGCAGTAGTGGCAGCTGCAGTACTAGTGGGAGCTGCAGTAGTGGTGGCTGCTGTAGTTGTGGGAGCTGCAGTAGTAGTGGCTGCTGTAGTTGTGGGAGCTGTAGTAGTAGTGGCTGCTGTTGTAGTGAGAGCTGCAGTAGTAGTGGCTGCTGTTGTAGTGGTAGCTGCAGTAGTAGTGGGAGCTGCAGTAGTTGTAGTTGCTGTAGTAGTTGCTGTAGTGGTTGGAGCTGTAGTCGTAGTGGTGGCTGCTGTAGTAGTGGGAGCTGCAGTAGTAGTGGGAGCTGTTGTAGTAGTTGGAGCTGCAGTAGTAGTGGAAGCTGTTGTAGTAGTTGGAGCTGCTGTAGTAGTGGGAGCTGTTGTAGTAGTGGGAGCTGCAGTAGTAGTGGGAGCTGTTGTAGTAGTGGGAGCTGCAGTAGTAGTGGGAGCTGTTGTAGTAGTTGGAGCTGCAGTAGTAGTGGGAGCTGTTGTAGTAGTGGGAGCTGCAGTAGTAGTGGGAGCTGTTGTAGTAGTGGGAGCTGCAGTAGTAGTGGGAGCTGTTGTAGTAGTTGGAGCTGCAGTAGTAGTGGGAGCTGTTGTAGTAGTGGGAGCTGCAGTAGTAGTGGGAGCTGTTGTAGTAGTTGGAGCTGCAGTAGTAGTGGGAGCTGTTGTAGTAGTGGGAGCTGCAGTAGTAGTGGGAGCTGCAGTAGTAGTGGGAGCTGTTGTAGTAGTTGGAGCTGCAGTAGTAGTGGGAGCTGTTGTAGTAGTGGGAGCTGCAGTAGTAGTGGGAGCTGTAGTTGTAGTTGGAGCTGCAGTAGTAGTGGAAACTGTTGTAGTAGTTGGAGCTACTGTAGTAGTGGGAGCTGTTGTAGTAGTGGGAGCTGCAGTAGTAGTGGGAGCTGTTGTAGTAGTTGGAGCTGCAGTAGTAGTGGGAGCTGTTGTAGTAGTTGGAGCTGCAGTAGTAGTGGGAGCTGTTGTAGTAGTTGGAGCTGCAGTAGTAGTGGGAGCTGTTGTAGTAGTGGGAGCTGCAGTAGTAGTGGGAGCTGTTGTAGTAGTGAGAGCTGCAGTAGTAGTGGGAGCTGTTGTAGTAGTGGGAGCTGCAGTAGTAGTGGGAGCTGTTGTAGTAGTGGGAGCTGCAGTAGTAGTGGGAGCTGTTGTAGTAGTGAGAGCTGCAGTAGTAGTGGGAGCTGTTGTAGTAGTTGAAGCTGCAGTAGTAGTGAGAGCTGTTGTAGTAGTGGGAGCTGCAGTACTAGTGGGAGCTGCAGTAGTAGTGGGAGCTGTTGTAGTAGTGGGAGCTGCAGTAGTAGTGGGAGCTGTTGTAGTAGTTGGAGCTGCAGTAGTAGTGGGAGCTGTTGTAGTAGTTGGAGCTGCAGTAGTAGTGGGAGCTGTTGTAGTAGTTGGAGCTGCAGTAGTAGTGGGAGCTGTTGTAGTAGTGGGAGCTGCAGTAGTAGTGGGAGCTGCAGTAGTAGTAGTTGCTGTAGTAGTCGGAGCTGCAGTCGTAGTGGTAGTTGTTGTAGAAGCTGCATTTGTAGTGAGAGCAGTTGTGGATTCTGCAGTAAAACATCATGTACAACTATTAATAATTCGGGAATGTAAAATATTAGATCAGTAGGATTTTAATAAGTTGAGTTCTTGTAATTTTCTATCCCAAGTCCTCAATCTCCTGTACTAGGTCACTGAACTCTGTAATTATCATTATCCTTCATTCTTACGGGATCGGTATGAGATTCTGCCGCACGGGATGCCGAATGTCAGGATTACCAACATCGGCATCCTGTGCACCAGAATGCCACAGTGGGGTAAGAGCAATGAAGCCCCTTGCGGGATCGCTGCACTCGCCATGCTGCACGCTCGGTGGCGAGTTTAGCTCGCAACAGGTTTTATTCTCCCTCTATGGGTGTCGTAGACATAGAGGGGGAATAACCTACCTCGCCGGTATTCCTGCGGCGATATAGTATCCCCATCAGGATCCCGGCATCAGTTTTGTGACAGACGGGATCCCAATGGGCGGTATGTTAACCACATACCATTCTTACAAATATGTTTTTGTAGAATAAGAATGTTTCATCGGGGTTGAAAGCATTGGCGATTTAGTCTGTGAGCCGACCTTTTTCTTTTCCATTCTCATGTATATCAGACATGTACAGATGTAGCCATGCTCATCTATCCTGTGGCTTGGCCGCAGCGGTACACACGTTTCATCGAGACACGGGTGCCAATTAGTAAGCCAAGGTGTGGTTTAGTAAGATGGATTATGTATTTCTATGGGCACGCGTACATAGAGGCACCAGCGCATCCTAGCCACAGGCACACTTGCCGTGCCTGGATTGCCGTGAATACACCAAACTGCAGGCTGTATGAGCGTGTCTGCATCTGTAGCTGCTGTTTGTGAATCGGACGCAGCTGTGTCTGTGTGAGCATCTATTGCAGCAGTTGCATTTGTGACTATGGGCCTGGTTCAGACCTGATCGCTAGCAGGCGATTTTTGCACTGCTGCGATCAGATAGTTGCTCCCTACAGGGGGAATGTATTTTAGCTGTGCAAGTGTGCATTCGCATGTGTAGCAGAGCTGTACAAACAGATCTTGTGCAGTCTCTGAGTAGCCCAGGACTTACTCAGCTGCTGCGATGACTTCAGGCTGTCCGGGGCCGGAATTGACGTCTGACATCCTCCCTGCAAATGCTTAGGCACGCCTGCGTTTTTCCAACCACTCCCTGAAAACGGTCAGTTGCCATCCACACACGCCCTCTTCCTGTCAATCTCCTTGTGATTGCCTGTGCAAATAGATTCTTCACACAAACCCATCGCTGAGCAGCAAACCGCTTTGTACCCATGAAACGCGCCTGCGCATTGTGGTGCATACGCATGCGCAGTTTAGACCTGATCGCAGGCTGTACGAAAACGCAGCCTAGCGATCAGGTCTGAATTACTCCCTGTATGCAACTACTGCTTCAAGCCCTTCACTGATGTAAAGCCATACATCTCAACGTGCATAGACAGGGGCTCCAACAATGTTGCCGAGCACTGGTAGAGAGAGGGGGTGTGGCCAATGCACATGATGTGTGGCCAGATCCCCTAATTGAGAATATTACAAATTAAATGTGTGGTTGCGGGCTGCGGGTGCGATCATTCCCCGTGCAGGGAGAGAGAGGACTGACGGCTGCTGCAGCTGCCTCTGTCCCCAGCCCAGCACATAACTGCATGTGCAGGTCTGGGGAGAGAGGCTGCTGCAGCAGCCGTCAGTTTTCTCTCTCCCTTCGAAGTGCATCTCTCTGCAAAGGGGGAGGGAGCAGAGTGGAACTTGGCCCCTTCCAGGCCCCTCCCACAGGCCCGGGCCTGGGTAAAGAGTACCTGCTTCACTGCTCTCGGATCCACTGTGCATGGACTGAGCCACCCACTCTGAGCCTCGTTAGATGCTTGTGTATCGCTTGGTGCATAATCAGACTGACACCACCATCGGTCTCACCATAGAAACTTGCACGTGCCCCGCGCAGATTGCCCCTCTTAGTATATGTCCTCCAATGTTAGTGATGAGTGGCATTAGTGTGCAACCACTGTCAACGCCAAATCCACGACACTCCCATAACACTAAGACCCAGCATCATCATGCATCTGAATATCCACCTTCCTGTCACCAGCCAGCAAAGCCCAATACATTCCTAATACATGTCAGAGACCTTACAGCAGCTCTGTGCGCAGCCAATATGGAGGCATGTACATTGTGACTTAGACGCATCTGCTAAACAAAAATGCTGCTGTACTCTAATGTATTCCTTGCCCCTATTCTTCCATCCTGACAGTGGTGTTGGATTATTATTTTATAATAATCTCATGTATGTGTGTACATAATGTATGCAGTAGTGGATTTACCACTATGTGACCAGAATAGCCGCTTAGGGCCTGGGAGGGTCCTACCTGGCAGGGCTCACTGGGGTAACTATAGAGGGAGCAATAGGTACACTTGATAGGGGACTTGGTGGCTTAGGAAGGGGTAGGGGCAGCTACCATCAAAATCAAGGATTAAAAAGCAGTGCAGCCAGACCTTTAAATCCGCCCAGGGACATTTCTATAGAGGAGAAGGCCCATGTGCAGGCTCCATTTGGGCTCCCTCCTCTCTAGTCATCATCGCTGTAGTTCTGGGCACTTGGGTCCCTAGGGGACCCTAGTGATGTCCCAGAGTCTAGAGCGCATAAACAGATCTCCGGGAAAATGGCTGCCTCTTTCCTAGTGACTGCTGCAGGATTGCTGCCGTGCCGCAGAGGGTAAGCATTAAAAATAATGGGTGCAGGATGTGCGGTGTAGGCCCCGCCCCTGGACCCCGTGTGCATTGCACACCCTGCGTCCATTCTAAATATGCCAGTGCCTCAGCCTCATCCTGCACCAACCCAGCATTGGTGCCCCTCTCTGCCCTCACCCGGCTACTACATACTATACATAATGTACCTTGCCAGCAGCAGGCGGAATGTTATCAGGCACATGTAAGTACCAGCGATTCCCAATGTTGTGCCTGGCCGGTGAGTGTACATATAGCTGCACTGAGAGCAGATGGCCAGCAGCAGCCTAAGGAGCCATGAGGTGCCTGTGCCCACCTTACACTGTACATACACATATAACATATATATATATATATATATATATACATACATACACACACTTGCATTCACACATACAAACAATATTTATGTATTTATAGACTGAATTCCCAGTCCTCTATCTCATTTAGGTTACAGTACATGTGTGTGTTGTCCTTGTGTTATTTTCCATGGGGTATAAGGAATAATTGGGACTACAATTGCTACAGTATAAACTCACACACCTTTATACCCTTGCTATATACCCACACACCTTTATACCCCTGCTATATAACCACACACATTTATACCCCTGCTATATAACCACACACCTTTATACCCCTGCTATATAACCACACACCTATATACCCCTGCTATATAACCACACACCTTTATACCCCGTTATATCCCACACACCTTTATACCCCTGCCATATACCCACACACGTTTATACCCCTGCTATATACACACCTTTATACCCATGCTATATATACACCTTTATACCCCTGCTATATAACCACACACCTTTATACCCCTACTATATACACACCTTTATACCCCTGCTATATACACTGCTTTATACCCCTGCTATATAACCACACACCTTTATACCCCTGCCATATACCAACACTCCTTTATACCCCTGCTATATGCACATCTTTATACCCCTGCTATATAACCACAAACCTTTATACCCCTGCCATATACCAACACACCTTTATACCCCTGCTATATACACACCTTTATACCCCTGCTATATAACCACACACCTTTATACCCCTGCTATATAACCACACACCTTTATACCCCTGCCATATACCCACACACTGTTATACCCCTGCTATATACACACCTTTATACCCCTGCTATATAACCGCACACCTTTATACCCCTGCCATATACCCACACACCTTTATACCCCTGCTATATACACACCTTTATACCCCTGCTATATAACCATACACGTTTACACCCCTGCTATATAACCACACACCTTTATACCCCTGCCATATACCCACACACTGTTATACCCCTGCTATATACACACCTTTATACCCCTGCTATATAACCGCACACCTTTATACCCCTGCTATATAACCACACACCTTTATACCCCTGCTATATAACCACACACCTTTATACCACTGCCATATACCCACACACCTTTATACTCCTGCTATATACACACCTTTATACCCCATTATATCCCCACACACCTTTATACCCCTGCCATATACCAACACCCTGTTATACCCCTGCTATATACACACCTTTATACCCCTGCTATATACACACCTTTATACCCAGTTGTATCCCCACACTCTTTTATAACCTCGCTATATACCCACACACCTTTATACCACTGCTATATACACACCTTTATACCACTGCTATATACACACCTTTATACCCCATTATATCCACACACACCTTTATAACCCTTTTATATACACATACACACACACCTTTATACCCCTATACCAGCACACCTTTATTCTCTTGCCCAGAATTGCGAATGCATCGCAAAACATCAAGCACCATCGACAGTTGTGGATGAGTCAGGGCTACTCACTTGTAAAATGCACTCACAGCATATGCGCAGACGGATGATAATCGGCCAATCTGCGATTTTTCAAGTTTACAACTGAACCAGAATAAGGCCCCATATCTACACAGTACCATACTGCTACATTCCCCTATACACTAAAGAAACAACCCTGATATCATATCCCTAATACCCTAATTCCTATCCCAATCCTCTAATTACCTTTAATACACTATCCCCTAACCCAAGCTGCTAAACTAACCCTAACCTCTATCCCAAATACCTTAACCTAACCCTAACCCTAATACTCTAACCCTAATACCCTAGCAGCAAAGGGCAGACTGGACGGGTCATATGGTTCTTACAGTATCTGCCGTCAAATTCTATGTTTCGATTGAACTCTCCCTTATGTCCCCTGTAGGCAGCAGCACCGGGGTCCTGCACAGTGCGCTGACATCTTTCATGTGACTGGGGTTTGAGTGACCTGAACTATCCCGGACAAGGAGGTGATCCCGTCAGGGGGACAGTGGCATACACCCACTGACTGACTGTGGGGTGAGGGTGATTTGGCAGACACCGACTGACTGGGAGGAGCTTTGGCATACACTGACTGGTGGGATTTAACATAAACTAACTAAATGGAAGGGGGGGGGGGGTTGGCATACACTGACTGACTGGGGGGGTTGGGATTCACTGACTAACTGAGGAGTGGGGGTGGGTATTTGGCATACACTGACTGACTGCCTGCTTAGTGGGTTGAAATACACTGACTGGGGGGGGATGGCATACACTGACCGCCTGGGGATTGATTTGGCATAAAGCAACGGACTGTCGGGGTGGACACACACTGACTGTCTGTGGTGATTTAGCATACATTGACTGGGATGAGGATTTGGCATATACTGACTGTCTGAGGGTGATTTGGCGTACACTGACTGACTGTGGTGGGGGATTCGCATACACTGACTGACTGTGGTGGGGGATTCGCATACACTGACTGACTGATTGTTTGAGGAAGGGAGGCCCTAAATCGATGTCTTACTTAGAGCCCATGAGGTCTGAATCGGCCACTGAATGTATGCACAGTATATGCTACAGTTCATTGTATCAAAAGTTTTCCTTGGCACCACTGCACCCAGCAATCCTCCTATTTAGTCAACAGTAACCGCACTGTTCCACACAGATATCTATTATACAGAAAGAACAGGCATTTCATTGCAGCACATGTGAGTAGGTGTAGATATAAGGGGATTATCTCGCTAGAACTACTGTATGTCTTGCATAAGACAATGTAACATTTCCTTTTAATAGAAAAATATATTCTTTCACTATGTTGACAATGAATTTATGAAGCAGCTGTGGTGTGCCTTGTAATGATGCATGGCATAGACTCATGTTATATTAACCTATGCATGTACTTGCAAGCATTATATTTCATGGCGTACAATGTACATTGTGGAAGTTATGAATACTGTAGTTTATCTTGTACAACATGAACCTATAGATTGAGGGGACATACTGTAGGAACTGTCTTCCTCACTACTTACAGTACTTTTGGGTCTATTAGTTAATGTGTGACCATAACATGAAAAATCTATTATTGTAGCGATGTATCATCAACATATTGCCAGATCAGCTTCTAATATAATACATAACTTCACTACATATCATTGTTATTTTAGCACATTTATGTTTTTTATTCTGTTATCCAGATAGAGAAAGTATAGAGCAAGAAAGGGTAAAAGAGTGTAGGAGAAATGTATATGAATGAGGGCGATATTATCATAGACATGTAATAAAATATACATACCTGTGGTCTGTGCACCTGGAAAGCAAAAATAATACTCAGTTATTTTTTGCATTTAAATACACAATATTCATTCCATCAGTTTGTCAGTTAAAAACTTGTTAGATACATGATTATAACATTTGTTGTTGAACTTGATACTAATAATGCTGATAAGTAAGAATGATTGCTGTATAAATAAAAACAACAACAGAATCTGCAATCATTTTTTTTCCGCATGCTGGGGCGCTCCCGTAGCAGGGCACGGCCGCCCAGCACGCTTCCCGCCGCCCACCAACTGTGACCACGCTCTAATTGCGATCGCACCGCAATTAGTGCATGGTTTCAGAAACTATGGAAGCCCCCTTCCGGCGTAGCCTGGCTGCGATGGCAGGTGCCCATGTTCCCTCCGCACCATCTCCGCAACGGGACGTGCCTCGTGGGGGGAAGGGGCTTGACAAGATTGATCCCTGAGAAAGCCAATGCTATGATGCCCCTTCCCCCATTTTATATCCTCTTAATACCACATTCACGCACTTAACTTGAGCACACGTTGTTATACAGTTACAATACCCTTTATTAAATAACACATTTCAATATACTGCCATACCCAAGATTCAAACCTACAGTATAACCTGTCAAATTCTAATCAAACACCCTACTCATTGAGCTATTTGATCCTGCATAAAAACTATGAGAACCAACCATATGAAGCTACTGGTGCTTTGTAAAAAAAAATAATCAACATTGCAATTGAGCAGATCTATGTAGTGTGCAGCCACACATCCAATCTCTCACAGCCACACACTACATAGATCTGCACAGCTGCAATGCTGGCAATTTTTTTCACAACGTACATGGCAAGATTCAAATAGTTAGCATTCTCTAGCTTAGAATTATCTACGTTTCAATGCAAGGGCAGATAACGCAATGTATAGAGTGTCTGACTGCAATGTCACAGGTAATGGGTTTGAATCCCGAGTATGTCAGCATCTTGAAATGTAATAAGGATAGTGTGACTGAATAACAAATACATTTCAAGTTGAGTTCATGAATGTTGTATAGGTATTAGCGACAGAAGTGGTCAGGGTAGGAGACAGCGGCGGTCAGGAGATGCTGGGCTTCAAGAAAGGGTGAAGCTGCAAGGGAAAGTAATTAAAACAAATAATTGACAAGTGCCACCAACAGCGCCTCCTACCCTGCAGTGCTATGTGCGGTGCACCCTCCAAACACACCTAGAAACAGCAACCTTGCAGATGAGAATCTCTTTCTTTAATGTGGAAAACGTATTGATGGCTTAGCCATGCTCATCTATCCTGTGGCTTGGCCGCAGTGGTACACACGTTTCATCGAGACACGGGTGCCAATTAGTAAGCCAAGCTGTGGTTTAGTAAGATGGATTATGTATTTCTATGGGCACGCGTACATAGAGGCACCAGCGCATCCTAGCCACAGGCACACTTGCCGTGCCTGGACTGCCGTGAATACACCAAACTGCAGGCTGTATGAGCGTGTCTACATCTGTAGCTGCTGTTTGTGAATCGGACGCAGCTGTGTCTGCGTGAGCATCTATTGCAGCAGTTGCATTTGTGACTATGGGCCTGGTTCAGACCTGATCGCTAGCAGGCGATTTTTGCACTGCTGCAATCAGATAGTTGCTGCCTACAGGGGGAATGTATTTTAGCTGTGCAAGTGTGCATTCGCATGTGTAGCAGAGCTGTACAAACAGATCTTGTGCAGTCTCTGAGTAGCCCAGGACTTACTCAGCTGCTGCGATGACTTCAGGCTATCCGGGGCCGGAATTGACGTCTGACATCCTCCCTGCAAATGCTTAGGCACGCCTGCGTTTTTCCAACCACTCCCTGAAAACGGTCAGTTGCCATCCACACACGCCCTCTTCCTGTCAATCTCCTTGTGATTGCCTGTGCGAATAGATTCTTCGCACAAACCCATCGCTGAGCAGCAAACCGCTTTGTACCCATGAAACGCGCCTGCGCATTGTGGTGCATACGCATGCGCAGTTTAGACCTGATCGCAGGCTGTACGAAAACGCAGCCTAGCGATCAGGTCTGAATTACTCCCTGTATGCAACTACTGCTTCAAGCCCTTCACTGATATAAAGCCATACATCTCAACGTGCATAGACAGGGGCTCCAACAATGTTGCCGAGCACTGGTAGAGAGAGGGGGTGTGGCCAATGCACATGATGTGTGGCCAGATCCCCTAATTGAGAATATTACAAATTAAATGTGTGGTTGCGGGCTGCGGGTGCGATCATTCCCCGTGCAGGGAGAGAGAGGACTGACGGCTGCTGCAGCTGCCTCTGTCCCCAGCCCAGCACATAACTGCATGTGCAGGACTGGGGAGAGAGGCTGCTGCAGCAGCCATCAGTTTTCTATCTCCCTTCGAAGTGCATCTCTCTGCAAAGGGGGAGGGAGTAGAGTGGAACTTGGCCCCTTCCAGGCCCGTCCCACAGGCCCGGGCCTGGATAAAGAGTACCCGCTTCACTGCTCTCGGATCCACTGTGCATGGACTGAGCCAACCACTCTGAGCCTCGTTAGATACTTATGTATCGCTTGGTGCATAATCAGACTGACACCACCATCGGTCTCACCATGGAAACTTGCAGATTGCCCCTCATAGTATATGTCCTCCAATGTTAGTGAGGAGTTGCATTGGTGTGCAACCACTGACTGACAACGCCAAATCCACGACACTCCCATAACACTAAGACCCAGCATCATCATGCATGCATCATGCATCTGAATATCCACCTTCCTCTCACCAGCCAGCAAAGCCCAATACATTCCTAATACATGTCAGAGACCTTACATCAGCTCTGTGCGCAGCCAATATGGAGGCATGTACATTGTGACTTAGACGCATCTGTTAAACAAATATGCTGCTGTACTCTAATGTATTCCTTGCCTCTATTCTTCCATCCTGACAGTGGTGTTCATTTATTATTTTATTATAATCTCATTTATGCGTGTACATAATGTATGCAGTAGTAGATTTATCACGATGTGACCAGAATAGCCGCTTAGGGCCTGGGAGGGTCCCACCTGGCAGGGCTCACTGGGGTAACTATAGAGGGAGCAATAGGTACACTTACTATGGGGCCTGGTGGCTTAGGAAGGGGTAGGGGCAGCTACCATCAAAATAAAGGATTAAAAAGCAGTGCAGCCAGACCTTTAAATCCGCCCGGGGACATTTCTATAGAGGAGAAGGCCCATGTGCAGGCTCCATTTGGGCTCCCTCCTCTCTAGTCATCAGCGCTGTAGTTCTGGGCACTTGGGTCCCTAGGGGACCCTAGTGATGTCCCAGAGTCTAGAGCGCATAAACAGATCTCCGGGAAAATGGCTGCCTCTTTCCTAGTGACTGCTGCAGGATTGCTGCTGTGCCGCAGAGGGTAAGCATTAAAAATAATGGGTGCAGGATGTGCGGTGTACGCCCCCCCCCCTGGACCCCGTGTGCATTGCACACCCTGCGTCCATTCTAAATATGCCAGTGCCTCAGCCTTATCCTGCACCAACCCAGCATCGGTGCCCCTCTCTGCCCAGCACACGGCTACTACATACTGTACAAAATGTACCTGACCAGCAGCAGGCGGAATGTTATCAGGCACATGTAAGTACCAGCGATTCCCAATGTTGTGCCTGGCCGGTGAGTGTACATATAGCTGCACTGAGAGCAGATGGCCAGCAGCAGCCTAAGGAGCCATGAGGTGCCCTGTGCCCACCTTACACTGTACATACACATATAACATATATAAATATATATACATATATACATATTACATACACACACTTGCATTCACACATACAAACAATATTTATGTATTTATAGACTGAATTCCCAGTCCTCTGTCTCATTTAGGCTACAGTACATGTGTGTGTCGACCTTGTGTGTTTTTCCATGGGGTATAAGGAATAATTGGGACTACAATTGCTACAGTATAAACTCACACACCTTTATACCCCTGCTATATACCCACACACCTTTATACCCCTGCTATATAACCACACACCTTTATACCCCTGCTATATAACCGCACACCTTTATACCCGATATATAACAGCACACCTTTATACCCCTGCTATATAACCGCACACCTTTATACCCCTGCTATATAACCACACACCTTTATACCCCTGCTATATAACCACACACCTTTATACCCCTGCTATATAACAGCACACCTTTATACCCCTGCTATATAACCACACACCTATATACCCCTGCTATATAACCACACACCTATATACCCCTGCTATATAACCACACACCTTTATACCCCGTTATATCCCACACACCTTTATACCTCTGCCATATACCCACACACCTTTATACCCCTGCTATATACACACCTTTATACCCCTGCTATATATACACCTTTATACCCCTGCTATATAACCACACACCTTTATACCCCTGCTATATACACTCCTTTATACCCCTGCTATATAACCACACACCTTTATACCCCTGCCATATACCAACACTCCTTTATACCCCTGCTATATACACATCTTTATACCCCTGCTATATAACCACACACCTTTATAACCCTGCCATATACCAACACACCTTTATACTAGAGATGAGCGGGTTCGGTTTCTTTGAATCCGAACCCGCACGAACTTCACTTTTTTTTTCACGGGTCCGAGCGACTCGGATCTTCCCGCCTTGCTCGGTTAACCCGAGCGCGCCCGAACGTCATCATGACGCTGTCGGATTCTCGCGAGACTCGGATTCTATATAAGGAGCCGCGCGTCGCCGCCATTTTCACACGTGCATTGAGATTGATAGGGAGAGGACGTGGCTGGCGTCCTCTCCATTTAGATTAGATTTAGAAGAGAGAGAGAGAGAGAGATTGCTGTGATACTGTAGATTAGAAGAGAGTGCAGACAGAGTTTAGTGACTGACGACCACAGTGACCAGTGACCACCAGAGACAGTGCAGTTGTTTGTTTTATTTAATATATCCGTTCTCTGCCTGAAAAAAACGATACACAGTCACACAGTGACTCAGTCTGTGTGCACTGCTCAGCCCAGTGTGCTGCACATCAATGTATTGTATATAAAGCTTATAATTGTGGGGGAGACTGGGGAGCACTGCAGGTTGTTATAGCAGGAGCCAGGAGTACATGATAAATAATATTATATTAAAATTAAACAGTGCACACTTTTGCTGCAGGAGTGCCACTGCCAGTGTGACTAGTGGTGACCAGTGCCTGACCACCAGTATATTAGTAGTATTGTATACTATCTCTTTATCAACCAGTCTATATTAGCAGCAGACACAGTACAGTGCGGTAGTTCACGGCTGTGGCTACCTCTGTGTCGGCACTCGGCAGGCAGTCCGTCCATCCATAATTGTATTATAATATATACCACCTAACCGTGGTTTTTTTTTCATTCTTTATACCGTCGTCATACTAGTTGTTACGAGTATACTACTATCTCTTTATCAACCAGTGTACAGTGCGGTAGTTCACGGCTGTGGCTACCTCTGTGTCGGCACTCGGCAGGCAGTCCGTCCAACCATAATTGTATTATATACCACCTAACCGTGGTTTTTTTTTCATTCTTTATACCGTCGTCATACTAGTTGTTACGAGTATACTACTATCTCTTTATCAACCAGTGTACAGTGCGGTAGTTCACGGCTGTGGCTACCTCTGTGTCGGCACTCGGCAGGCAGTCCGTCCATCCATAATTGTATTATAATATATACCACCTAACCGTGGTTTTTTTTTCATTCTTTATACCGTCGTCATACTAGTTGTTACGAGTATACTACTATCTCTTTATCAACCAGTGTACAGTGCGGTAGTTCACGGCTGTGGCTACCTCTGTGTCGGCACTCGGCAGGCAGTCCGTCCAACCATAATTGTATTATAATATATACCACCTAACCGTGGTTTTTTTTTCATTCTTTATACCGTCGTCATACTAGTTGTTACGAGTATACTACTATCTCTTTATCAACCAGTGTACAGTGCGGTAGTTCACGGCTGTGGCTACCTCTGTGTCGGCACTCGGCAGGCAGTCCGTCCAACCATAATTGTATTATATACCACCTAACCGTGGTTTTTTTTTCATTCTTTATACCGTCGTCATACTAGTTGTTACGAGTATACTACTATCTCTTTATCAACCAGTGTACAGTGCGGTAGTTCACGGCTGTGGCTACCTCTGTGTCGGCACTCGGCAGGCAGTCCGTCCATCCATAATTGTATTATAATATATACCACCTAACCGTGGTTTTTTTTTCATTCTTTATACCGTCGTCATACTAGTTGTTACGAGTATACTACTATCTCTTTATCAACCAGTGTACAGTGCGGTAGTTCGCGGCTGTGGCTACCTCTGTGTCGGCACTCGGCAGGCAGTCCGTCCAACCATAATTGTATTATAATATATACCACCTAACCGTGGTTTTTTTTTCATTCTTTATACCGTCGTCATACTAGTTGTTACGAGTATACTACTATCTCTTTATCAACCAGTGTACAGTGCGGTAGTTCACGGCTGTGGCTACCTCTGTGTCGGCACTCGGCAGGCAGTCCGTCCAACCATAATTGTATTATATACCACCTAACCGTGGTTTTTTTTTCATTCTTTATACCGTCGTCATACTAGTTGTTACGAGTATACTACTATCTCTTTATCAACCAGTGTACAGTGCGGTAGTTCACGGCTGTGGCTACCTCTGTGTCGGCACTCGGCAGGCAGTCCGTCCATCCATAATTGTATTATAATATATACCACCTAACCGTGGTTTTTTTTTCATTCTTTATACCGTCGTCATACTAGTTGTTACGAGTATACTACTATCTCTTTATCAACCAGTGTACAGTGCGGTAGTTCACGGCTGTGGCTACCTCTGTGTCGGCACTCGGCAGGCAGTCCGTCCAACCATAATTGTATTATATACCACCTAACCGTGGTTTTTTTTTCATTCTTTATACCGTCGTCATACTAGTTGTTACGAGTATACTACTATCTCTTTATCAACCAGTTTGTGCAAGGAGAGATTAATTGCTTCTTTTTTGGGGGGGGTCCAAACCAACCCGTCATATCAGTCACAGTCGTGTGGCAGACCCTGTCACTGAAATGATGGGTTGGTTAAAGTGTGCATGTCCTGTTTTGTTTATACAACATAAGGGTGGGTGGGAGGGCCCAAGGACAATTCCATCTTGCACCTCTTTTTTCTTTTCTTTTTCTTTGCATCATGTGCTGATTGGGGAGGGTTTTTTGGAAGGGACATCCTGCGTGACACTGCAGTGCCACTCCTAGATGGGCCCGGTGTTTGTGTCGGCCACTAGGGTCGCTAATCTTACTCACACAGTCAGCTACCTCATTGCGCCTCTTTTTTTCTTTGCGTCATGTGCTGTTTGGGGAGGGTTTTTTGGAAGGGACATCCTGCGTGACACTGCAGTGCCACTCCTAGATGGGCCCGGTGTTTGTGTCTGCCACTAGGGTCGCTAATCTTACTCACACAGTCAGCTACCTCATTGCGCCTCTTTTTTTCTTTGCGTCATGTGCTGTTTGGGGAGGGTTTTTTGGAAGGGACATCCTGCGTGACACTGCAGTGCCACTCCTAGATGGGCCCGGTGTTTGTGTCGGCCACTAGGGTCGCTAATCTTACTCACACAGTCAGCTACCTCATTGCGCCTCTTTTTTTCTTTGCGTCATGTGCTGTTTGGGGAGGGTTTTTTGGAAGGGCCATCCTGCGTGACACTGCAGTGCCACTCCTAGATGGGCCCGGTGTTTGTGTCGGCCACTAGGGTCGCTAATCTTACTCACACAGCTACCTCATTGCGCCTCTTTTTTTCTTTGCGTCATGTGCTGTTTGGGGAGGGTTTTTTGGAAGGGCCATCCTGCGTGACACTGCAGTGCCACTCCTAGATGGGCCCGGTGTTTGTGTCGGCCACTAGGGTCGCTAATCTTACTCACACAGTCAGCTACCTCATTGCGCCTCTTTTTTTCTTTGCGTCATGTGCTGTTTGGGGAGGGTTTTTTGGAAGGGCCATCCTGCGTGACACTGCAGTGCCACTCCTAGATGGGCCCGGTGTTTGTGTCGGCCACTAGGGTCGCTAATCTTACTCACACAGCTACCTCATTGCGCCTCTTTTTTTCTTTGCGTCATGTGCTGTTTGGGAGGGTTTTTTGGAAGGGCCATCCTGCGTGACACTGCAGTGCCACTCCTAGATGGGCCCGGTGTTTGTGTCGGCCACTAGGGTCGCTAATCTTACTCACACAGCTACCTCATTGCGCCTCTTTTTTTCTTTGCGTCATGTGCTGTTTGGGGAGGGTTTTTTGGAAGGGACATCCTGCGTGACACTGCAGTGCCACTCCTAGATGGGCCCGGTGTTTGTGTCGGCCACTAGGGTCGCTTATCTTACTCACACAGCGACCTCGGTGCAAATTTTAGGACTAAAAATAATATTGTGAGGTGTGAGGTATTCAGAATAGACTGAAAATGAGTGTAAATTATGGTTTTTGAGGTTAATAATACTTTGGGATCAAAATGACCCCCAAATTCTATGATTTAAGCTGTTTTTTAGTGTTTTTGGAAAAAAACACCGAATCCAAAACACACCCGAATCCGACAAAAATAATTCGGTGAGGTTTTGCCAAAACGCGTTCGAACCCAAAACACGGCCGCGGAACCGAACCCAAAACCAAAACACAAAACCCGAAAAATTTCAGGCGCTCATCTCTACTTTATACCCCTGCTATATACACACCTTTATACCCCAGCTATATAACCACACACCTTTATACCCCTGCCATATACCCACACACTGTTATACCCCTGCTATATATACACCTTTATACCCCTGCTATATAACTGCACACCTTTATACCCCTGCCATATACCCACACACCTTTATACTAGAGATGAGCGCCGGAAATTTTTCAGGTTTTGTGTTTTGGTTTTGGGTTCGGTTCCGCGGCCGTGTTTTGGGTTCGACCGCGTTTTGGCAAAACCTCACCGAATTTTTTTTGTCGGATTCGGGTGTGTTTTGGATTCGGGTGTTTTTTTCAAAAAACCCTAAAAAACAGCTTAAATCATAGAATTTGGGGGTCATTTTGATCCCAAAGTATTATTAACCTCAAAAACCATAATTTCCACTCATTTTCAGTCTATTCTGAATACCTCACACCTCACAATATTATTTTTAGTCCTAAAATTTGCACCGAGGTCGCTGTGTGAGTAAGATAAGCGACCCTAGTGGCCGACACAAACACCGGGCCCATCTAGGAGTGGCACTGCAGTGTCACGCAGGATGTCCCTTCCAAAAAACCCTCCCCAAACAGCACATGACGCAAAGAAAAAAAGAGGCGCAATGAGGTAGCTGACTGTGTGAGTAAGATAAGCGACCCTAGTGGCCGACACAAACACCGGGCCCATCTAGGAGTGGCACTGCAGTGTCACGCAGGATGTCCCTTCCAAAAAACCCTCCCCAAACAGCACATGACGCAAAGAAAAAAAGAGGCGCAATGAGGTAGCTGACTGTGTGAGTAAGATAAGCGACCCTAGTGGCCGACACAAACACCGGGCCCATCTAGGAGTGGCACTGCAGTGTCACGCAGGATGTCCCTTCCAAAAAACCCTCCCCAAACAGCACATGACGCAAAGAAAAAAAGAGGCGCAATGAGGTAGCTGACTGTGTGAGTAAGATAAGCGACCCTAGTGGCCGACACAAACACCGGGCCCATCTAGGAGTGGCACTGCAGTGTCACGCAGGATGTCCCTTCCAAAAAACCCTCCCCAAACAGCACATGACGCAAAGAAAAAAAGAGGCGCAATGAGGTAGCTGACTGTGTGAGTAAGATAAGCGACCCTAGTGGCCGACACAAACACCGGGCCCATCTAGGAGTGGCACTGCAGTGTCACGCAGGATGGCCCTTCCAAAAAACCCTCCCCAAACAGCACATGACGCAAAGAAAAATAAAAGAAAAAAGAGGTGCAAGATGGAATTGTCCTTGGGCCCTCCCACCCACCCTTATGTTGTATAAACAAAACAGGACATGCACACTTTAACCAACCCATCATTTCAGTGACAGGGTCTGCCACACGACTGCGACTGATATGACGGGTTGGTTTGGACCCCCCCCCAAAAAAGAAGCAATTAATCTCTCCTTGCACAAACTGGCTCTACAGAGGCAAGATGTCCACCTCATCATCATCCTCCGATATATCACCGTGTACATCCCCCTCCTCACAGATTATCAATTCGTCCCCACTGGAATCCACCATCTCAGCTCCCTGTGTACTTTGTGGAGGCAATTGCTGCTGGTCAATGTCTTCGCGGAGGAATTGATTATAATTCATTTTAATGAACATCATCTTCTCCACATTTTCTGGATGTAACCTCATACGCCGATTGCTGACAAGGTGAGCGGCGGCACTAAACACTCTTTCGGAGTACACACTTGTGGGAGGGCAACTTAGGTAGAATAAAGCCAGTTTGTGCAAGGGCCTCCAAATTGCCTCTTTTTCCTGCCAGTATAAGTACGGACTGTGTGACGTGCCTACTTGGATGCGGTCACTCATATAATCCTCCACCATTCTTTCAATGTTGAGAGAATCATATGCAGTGACAGTAGACGACATGTCCGTAATCGTTGTCAGGTCCTTCAGTCCGGACCAGATGTCAGCATCAGCAGTCGCTCCAGACTGCCCTGCATCACCGCCAGCGGGTGGGCTCGGAATTCTGAGCCTTTTCCTTGCACCCCCAGTTGCGGGAGAATGTGAAGGAGGAGATGTTGACAGGTCGCGTTCCGCTTGACTTGACAATTTTCTCACCAGCAGGTCTTTCAACCCCAGCAGACTTGTGTCTGCCGGAAAGAGAGATCCAAGGTAGGCTTTAAATCTAGGATCGAGCATGGTGGCCAAAATGTAGTGCTCTGATTTCAACAGATTGACCACCCGTGAATCCTTGTTAAGCGAATTAAGGGCTCCATCCACAAGTCCCACATGCCTAGCGGAATCGCTCCGTGTTAGCTCCTCCTTCAATGTCTCCAGCTTCTTCTGCAAAAGCCTGATGAGGGGAATGACCTGACTCAGGCTGGCAGTGTCTGAACTGACTTCACGTGTGGCAAGTTCAAAGGGCATCAGAACCTTGCACAACGTTGAAATCATTCTCCACTGCGCTTGAGACAGGTGCATTCCACCTCCTATATCGTGCTCAATTGTATAGGCTTGAATGGCCTTTTGCTGCTCCTCCAACCTCTGAAGCATATAGAGGGTTGAATTCCACCTCGTTACCACTTCTTGCTTCAGATGATGGCAGGGCAGGTTCAGTAGTTTTTGGTGGTGCTCCAGTCTTCTGTACGTGGTGCCTGTACGCCGAAAGTGTCCCGCAATTATTCTGGCCACCGACAGCATCTCTTGCACGCCCCTGTCGTTTTTTAAAAAATTCTGCACCACCAAATTCAAGGTATGTGCAAAACATGGGACGTGCTGGAATTTGCCCATATTTAATGCACACACAATATTGCTGGCGTTGTCCGATGCCACAAATCCACAGGAGAGTCCAATTGGGGTAAGCCATTCCGCGATGATCTTCCTCAGTTGCCGTAAGAGGTTTTCAGCTGTGTGCGTATTCTGGAAAGCGGTGATACAAAGCGTAGCCTGCCTAGGAAAGAGTTGGCGTTTGCGAGATGCTGCTACTGGTGCCGCCGCTGCTGTTCTTGCGGCGGGAGTCCATACATCTACCCAGTGGGCTGTCACAGTCATATAGTCCTGACCCTGCCCTGCTCCACTTGTCCACATGTCCGTGGTTAAGTGGACATTGGGTACAACTGCATTTTTTAGGACACTGGTGAGTCTTTTTCTGACGTCCGTGTACATTCTCGGTATCGCCTGCCTAGAGAAGTGGAACCTAGATGGTATTTGGTAACGGGGGCACACTGCCTCAATAAATTGTCTAGTTCCCTGTGAACTAACGGCGGATACCGGACGCACGTCTAACACCAACATAGTTGTCAAGGCCTCAGTTATCCGCTTTGCAGCAGGATGACTGCTGTGATATTTCATCTTTCTCGCAAAGGACTGTTGAACAGTCAATTGCTTACTGGAAGTAGTACAAGTGGGCTAACGACTTCCCCTCTGGGATGACCATCGACTCCCAGCAGCAACAACAGCAGCGCCAGCAGCAGTAGGCGTTACACGCAAGGATGCATCGGAGGAATCCCAGGCAGGAGAGGAATCATCAGAATTGCCAGTGACATGGCCTGCAGGACTATTGGCATTCCTGGGGAAGGAGGAAATTGACACTGAGGGAGTTGGTGGGGTGGTTTGCGTGAGCTTGGTTACAAGAGGAAGGGATTTACTGGTCAGTGGACTGCTTCCGCTGTCGGCCAAAGTTTTTGAACTTGTCACTGACTTATTATGAATGCGCTGCAGGTGACGTATAAGGGAGGATGTTCCGAGGTGGTTAACGTCCTTACCCCTACTTATTACAGCTTGACAAAGGGAACACACGGCTTGACAAATGTTGTCCGCATTTCTGGTGAAATACTTCCACACCGAAGAGCTGATTTTTTTGGTATTTTCACCAGGCATGTCAACGGCCATATTCCTCCCACGGACAACAGGTGTCTCCCCGGGTGCCTGACTTAAACAAACCACCTCACCATCAGAATCCTCCTGGTCAATTTCCTCCCCAGCGCCAGCAACACCCATATCCTCCTCATCCTGGTGTACTTCAACACTGACATCTTCAATCTGACTATCAGGAACTGGACTGCGGGTGCTCCTTCCAGCACTTGCAGGGGGCGTGCAAATGGTGGAAGGCGCATGCTCTTCACGTCCAGTGTTGGGAAGGTCAGGCATCGCAACCGACACAATTGGACTCTCCTTGTGGATTTGGGATTTCTTTGCTGTGCTTTTTCCAGCTTGAGTCTTTTCATTTTTCTAGCGAGAGGCTGAGTGCTTCCATCCTCATGTGAAGCTGAACCACTAGCCATGAACATAGGCCAGGGCCTCAGCCATTCCTTGCCACTCCGTGTGGTAAATGGCATATTGGCAAGTTTACGCTTCTCCTCCGACAATTTTATTTTAGGTTTTGGAGTCCTTTTTTTACTGATATTTGGTGTTTTGGATTTGACATGCTCTGTACTATGACATTGGGCATCGGCCTTGGCAGACGACGTTGCTGGCATTTCATCGTCTCGGCCATGACTAGTGGCAGCAGCTTCAGCACGAGGTGGAAGTGGATCTTGATCTTTCCCTAATTTTGGAACCTCAACATTTTTGTTCTCCATATTTTAATAGGCACAACTAAAAGGCACCTCAGGTAAACAATGGAGATGGATGGATACTAGTATACAATTATGGATGGACTGCCGAGTGCCGACACAGAGGTAGCTACAGCCGTGGACTACCGTACTGTACTGTGTCTGCTGCTAATATAGACTGGTTGATAATGAGATGTAGTATGTATGTATAAAGAAGAAAGAAAAAAAAACCACGGGTAGGTGGTATACAATTATGGACGGACTGCCGAGTGCCGACACAGAGGTAGCTACAGCCGTGGACTACCGTACTGTACTGTGTCTGCTGCTAATATAGACTGGATGATAATGAGATGTAGTATGTATAAAGAAGAAAGAAAAAAAAACCACGGGTAGGTGGTATACAATTATGGACGGACTGCCGAGTGCCGACACAGAGGTAGCTACAGCCGTGGACTACCGTACTGTACTGTGTCTGCTGCTAATATAGACTGGATGATAATGAGATGTAGTATGTATAAAGAAGAAAAAAAAACCACGGGTAGGTGGTATACAATTATGGATGGACTGCCGAGTGCCGACACAGAGGTAGCTACAGCCGTGGACTACCGTACTGTACTGTGTCTGCTGCTAATATAGACTGGTTGATAATGAGATGTAGTATGTATGTATAAAGAAGAAAGAAAAAAAAACCACGGGTAGGTGGTATACAATTATGGACGGACTGCCGAGTGCCGACACAGAGGTAGCTACAGCCGTGGACTACCGTACTGTACTGTGTCTGCTGCTAATATAGACTGGATGATAATGAGATGTAGTATGTATAAAGAAGAAGAAAAAAAACACGGGTAGGTGGTATACAATTATGGATGGACTGCCGAGTGCCGACACAGAGGTAGCTACAGCCGTGGACTACCGTACTGTACTGTGTCTGCTGCTAATATAGACTGGTTGATAATGAGATGTAGTATGTATGTATAAAGAAGAAAGAAAAAAAAACCACGGGTAGGTGGTATACAATTATGGATGGACTGCCGAGTGCCAACACAGAGGTAGCTACAGCCGTGGACTACCGTACTGTACTGTGTCTGCTGCTAATATAGACTGGATGATAATGAGATGTAGTATGTATAAAGAAGAAAGAAAAAAAAACCACGGGTAGGTGGTATACAATTATGGACGGACTGCCGAGTGCCGACACAGAGGTAGCTACAGCCGTGGACTACCGTACTGTACTGTGTCTGCTGCTAATATATAGACTGGTTGATAATGAGATGTAGTATGTATAAAGAAGAAAGAAAAAAAAACCACGGGTAGGTGGTATACAATTATGGATGGACTGCCGAGTGCCGACACAGAGGTAGCTACAGCCGTGGACTACCGTACTGTACTGTGTCTGCTGCTAATATAGACTGGTTGATAATGAGATGTAGTATGTATAAAGAAGAAAAAAAAACCACGGGTAGGTGGTATACAATTATGGATGGACTGCCGAGTGCCGACACAGAGGTAGCTACAGCCGTGGACTACCGTACTGTACTGTGTCTGCTGCTAATATAGACTGGATGATAATGAGATGTAGTATGTATAAAGAAGAAAGAAAAAAAAAACCACGGGTAGGTGGTATACAATTATGGATGGACTGCCGAGTGCCGACACAGAGGTAGCTACAGCCGTGAACTACCGTACTGTGTCTGCTGCGACTGGATGATAAATAATGATATAAAAAATATATATATATCACTACTGCAGCCGGACAGGTATCTCCTATATAATAGCCCAGATCTGTGACTTTGTGCTTCATTTGCTAACGCTGGGCGGAGTCAAAACAGTGGGCGGAGTTAGTAAAATGAGTCACAGATCTGGCCAAATCTATAGGAGACTAGGAGCAGAAGCAGATAGTATGGGCATGGCACATGCAGGGGTGCATACCTCCCAGCTTTCTGCAGGAGCTTTCTTCAGGCAGAAGGAGGGACACACACTCGGCTAAAAGGGGCGTGGCTTCACGGGAGGGCCCCGTTTTCGTCAGTGAGGGGGCATGCCCAGCACTCTGTGAGCTGCTGGCATGCCCCCAGGGGATGATTATGAGTCCAGGGGGCCCAGGGCACTTGAGACAGGGGAGCCCTATCTCATTGCTGTGCCTGCTGTGGGGTTAAGGGCGTGGCCTAATCGCGGACGCGCGGCCACGGCCCCTTATGCAAATTCCGAATTTTTATTTTTATTTTTTTATGGAATTTTGGCCCCTCAGCTAGGGCTAAATTCAGAGGAGGTGGTCGCTCCCCCCTACACACCCGCACAGGTAGAAGAAAGCAGGGAGACTGCTGCCTCCCTGTAACACCACAGACCTGCCAACACGCAGCAGCGTGTGCTGACTGTAGCACAATGCTGCCGTCGTTGCTGGCAGGACGGGGGGGGGGGAGCTTCTGAGCTGGGACAGAGCTACACCAGCCGGGGGCCCCCCTAAAACTGTGGGGCCAACGGTACGTACCCCCTGCCCCCCCCTTAATCCGGCTCTGCTGCTGGAACCCCCCCTTAATCTGTACCCCCTGATGCCCCCTCTCCCTCTGTCTCCACTATTCACCGCTGCTCTGCTAAGCAGAACAGCGAATACAGGAGCTTTCCAACTGCCCCCCACACCGCGGGACACTGCGACCCGCGGGTGGGACAGCGGG